>NC_044907.1:55871194-56171194 GCF_001633185.2 Quercus lobata | reverse complement strand
AACAGCAATTATAGCACATACCTGAATTCAAAAGGGTTCAAATTTTGTAAGTCTTAGAGGCCTGGATAGCCATCAAAGTTTGTAATTTTTGAGCTTATTTGAACCTCGTATCACGTCTTAGTGAGCGCATTGTAATCATAACTAAGGAAAAACTAATGAAATATTTCTTATTAATCCAAGGATCCTTAACAATTGTTTTGTGTATTTCTTGATCACTTTGCACGTCTTTGCTGTTTTTCATTATTGTTCAATACAAATATTATCATTTGCTAGTTTATATGTATTGTAGGAAACATGTCCTGTGTACCACTTGGTTCTTAAACAAACCCTTTAGCTGCGGTGAACCAAGCACAGTTCACCAAACTAAAACTGTTTGGCCCAGGATCCTTAGGCCAATGTGTTGAAAAAAAAGGCATTCTCACAAATAGTAAGTAGAGAATATGGTTTGTGTGTTTTATTGGAATAACAAAATTTACGTACAATACTTTACGTGCTGTTCCTTAAATTCTCTTCTTAAGATTCAGTCATGTAACTACTTAACTAAAAAATACACTTTCATCCCATGAGAAAAAATCCAC
This sequence comes from Quercus lobata, assembly GCF_001633185.2. Lineage (NCBI taxonomy): Eukaryota > Viridiplantae > Streptophyta > Magnoliopsida > Fagales > Fagaceae > Quercus > Quercus lobata. The sequence goes on along the minus strand of NC_044907.1, from coordinate 56,170,616 downwards.
ATGACAGAATCTCAAAAAGGAAACGTAAGGAACAACACCTAAGTACTGTACCTAAGTCTTACTCAAGATATATTTAAGAACTGTAAAATTTAAAAATGCAAATAAATTTCCTTGTAACTAATGTCCATACTTTAATATATATATATATATATATATATATATATATATATAAACAACCGTTGCAGAATCAACAACTTGGCTTGGCTGGCTGTCACAGACCATGAGATTGGCGATTGGCGATTGGCAATTGGCAAAGGCTGCTACATATTAATTCCCTCATTTATTGTTATTTATTTTTAAAATTTCAAACATGTAGCTCTATCTATCTGATAGCTTTTAGCATTGTGTGTAATATATATATCTACATATTTAAAACCAATAACAATTTCAAGACCACATCATGCACAACAGAATCAGAATGTCTACCCAAATTTTCTGTGTCACTTTAACGCATCATGTCAATCTTTGGTTTTAGTTCAGTTTTCATTTGCAAATTAAAGTTGGGAAAGTAAAGGTAAAGTTGAATTTCACTGATTCCATTTTAGAAAAATACTAGTAGATCAGTTATAGTTTGTTACAAAACAATTTTCTACGAAGTACAAAAGTAATGCACTGGGTAAATACGTTGTAGCCATCAATTTCAATTTCTGGAGTATTAGAGAACTATATATATATATATATATAGAGGGACAAACTCAGGATTTTAAGCTAGTAGGGGCCAGAGTATAAAGGGAAAAAAAAAAAAAAAAAAAAAACCTCTAAATAGGCATCCATATAGTATGAAAAAATTATAAATACACAAAATCGTTGTTTCTAAATACATTAAGATGCAATCATTTACTAACAAAAAAAAAAAAAACAAAAAAAAAATAATGTTTTTGGTTGAAGTTAGAACATTCACAATGGTATTGCTATAAATTTTAGCTTTTAGAATCTCAAAAAATTACTTTATTTATTTTAACACCTCACTTTATAATACACCTAATATCAAATGTACTATTTTTTTTAATCACTTCATTTAAAATAATATAAACAACTCACTAAAATAATAAAAGAAGAGAGAGAATTTAAGTTTTTTTGTTGAAGAAAGAGATATAATCTTAATAAAATATTGTATTTTTACTTTTAACAACTTGCTACAGTCAACTAGTATTCATACCAATTTATTGTAATTGCAAAAAATTTAGTTTTGGCTTCTCTAATAACACATGATTTTTTGGTTCTTTGGTGATAATTTTTTTTTTTTTTTGCTAAAATACAATCAACATTGTGATTTTTTTTTTTTTTTTTTTTAAGTTTTTGGGTTGGATAGTTGCTATTTAGGTGAGGCTAGTTAGATTTATTAAGAAAAATGGGGCTTAAGGTTTTGAAAGGGGGTCCAACTACAAAAATGAAATATATAAAACTAAAAAAAAAAATTGGACCCAAGACCTGGCCCTTAGGCCCCACCTGGGTTTGATCCCTATATATATATATATATATATGAAATGCTAAAATGCAAAACTCATCATTTAAATTTTACTATTTTTCATCTTAGTCCTATAAATTTAAGTTTTGTTATTTCGATCTTTTAAGTTTTATTCATTCTCAATTAAGTGTTTCATTAATGTGCCGTTAGTTTCTGCCCTTTAACTTTTTACAGTATTTTTTTATATTTAATTTTTAATTTTCCTTAATTTTAGAAAAAACGTTAATTAAAATTAAAAAGAAGAAGAAGAAAAGAATGAGAAACCCCACCCCACCGATACGTGATCTGAGAAACCAAGAATGAGAAAGAGAGATCGAGAAGGGGGAAAGAGGGAGAAGAGAGATTGCGATCATGACTCGACTCATCGAGACGCTCTCCACACAGTCCATTCTCTCCAAATTCTGTTTCTAGAATTTTCTACAGTTTTCTAAGCAACCAAACAGACCATTTTGTCTTCAATTTGATTTTGTGGTTGGTGCTGATTTGCTAATCCGATTTGAATCTGGATTTTGTGCAGGCTACTAGCTCTGTTTTTTATTTGAGGCTAATTGAGCTAACTAGCTATAAAGCTTTACAAACTTTGATTGGAGCAGAGATCCATTGTCATAAACAAAAAATTTGTGTACGGCTCCTTTTTAAAACTCTGGTCATCTCCATGATTTGATTGTTTTTTGGTTTCTTATAGACCGAGTTATAATATATTTCATTGTGGAATCTTTGCCTCAAACATTGTCCTCAGTTTCTCTTTTTGGGTTTATAGTAAAATTAATAACAAAAATAGAAGAAGAAGAAAAACATCTGGGTTGGATCCAAAATTTGTAATGACTTATTTCACTTTTTATCTGAAACCTGTTTGTTTTTTAAACAACTTTGACCTATTTGATTTGAAGTTTCATAGTGAGGGTATACTTTCTTTGTTGTGTCGTTTTGCAACTTTGTTAGTTCTGGCATAACAGTGGTTGAGATGAGATAAAAGACGGAGTCTGCGGCATTGATAGAAGAAGCGGCAGAGGAGGCACGAGTCTTAACGTTGTCGAGCCCTCGTCGTTTGGCAAGGTGCCGTAGCGTTTGGGTTTCTCATTCTTTTTTTCTTTTTTTTTTTAATTAACATCTTTTCTAAAATTAAGTAGTAAGTAAAAACTTATAAAAAAAAAAAAAGAAAAAAAAAAAAGAAAGAAAGTAAAACGGCATAAACTAACGGCACATTAACAGAGAACTTAATTGAAAATTAATAAAACTTAACAAAATCTAAACTTATAGACTAAAATAAAAAATTGTGAAATTTAGAAGATGAATTTCGTATTCTAGCCTATATGAAAATATCTATTTTTTGGTGGAAAAAGTCTTTTCACGAAATAACAGCCACATATCATATGATATGGTTGTTGAGGAGAGTAGTGAGGTGTAATCTTTCTCTCAAACTAATGGGATTATAAAGTAGATAAGTAATAAAATAATATAAAAATAGTGTTTTTTTTTGGTCCACTAGCTCTCTCGCATGCGTGACCGAGGTGAGGAGCAATGATTTTAGTTGAGAAAGAAAAATTGGTACCACCAAAGTTACATATTGGACATGGTGTCATCGCCTATGCCTACGAAAACGAACAACACTTACATAAAAGAACCACTACAACACTTCCTATCTATTCCATTGTAAGCATCACATGTAAACACTCTTAGCGTCCGTTTGGATACAGCTGAAAACTGAAAACTGAAACTGAAAACTGAAAAACACTGTAGCGAAATAATTTTTAAATGTGTGAATAGTATCGTGGGATCCATTTTTAATGAAAAAATTACTGAAAAGTGAAATTTGTGGGTCTATGAACAGTACACAATGTGCTGTGATTGGTCCAAAAAAATTTAAAAAGTCAAAGTTTGCGGCTACTGTTCATTGAACAGTGCATGAACAGTAGCCGCAACACCCAAAACGCCCCAAAACGCGTGAAAAAAAAAAAAAAAGTTTTGGAAAAACGCAAACGCAGGATTGGGCAGAAAACGCCCAATCCAAACGCAACCTTAGTGGGAAAAAAAGTGTTCTAAGATCAATCTTACAACTTTGTCCTTCCAAGAATATAGTTTAGTTTTGAAATAAGGTTGTGAATTTTAAGACCAATTTTTTTTTTTTAATACAATTTAATAGTTATAATAAGAGAGGAGACTTTTGACGTTTCCATGGTAAACAGTAAGGGAAATGTTATGTGAATTTTAAGACCAATTTTTTTTTAATACAATTTAATAGTTATAATAAGAGAGGAGACTTTTGACGTTTCCATTGTAAACAGTAAGGAAAATGTTAACGAATGCCCTAAGGGTATTTTTTTTTTTTTTGGGAGAAATTCTGAGGGTATTTGTTAGTGAACCATTTTTAAAAAGTTTTTATATGAAAAAAAAATTTAATGTTTTGACAATTTTTTCATTTTTCCATAAAAGTACTATAAAACCTTTTCTAAAATAGTTTATTAACAATTGCTATAAGGCCTTCTCTAAAAAAAAAAAAAAAATTGCTATAAGGGCATCTGTTAACATAACCCAAACAGTAAATACCAAGAGATGTAGTTTAGCTACAAAGCCTACAAGACTCTTAGGGGGCGTTTGGTTCGTTATGAGATTACATTATGCCATAATATTACATTACATGTAATCTTACATTAACGTAATTTTAATACAAGAATACAATATTACATTGTTTAAAAAGGTGATGAGATTAAAATGATGTGAATATTTGAAATTTTAAATTATGGTAATGTTAGAAGAAAAAAAAAAACTCAAAACCTTAATGTCACATCATCGTAATGTGTATTACATCAAAGGCACATCACAGCGAAATAAACGTCCCATTAGTTTAATACAATTTCTTAATCATAAAGAAAAATGATGTTGAGTTACAAGATTTTCAATTTTTAATTTTTAGTCTGTTGTTGTTTGTTGTTAGCTTAATTTAATTTATATGAAAAACTCCAAAAAGAAAAAACAAAAGAAATAATTTTTTTTTCTTACCAATAAAATTGCAAATGTCATGGATATAGAATCCTACTTGTGGGAGGACTTTCGTCTTGGCCCCCAATCAAGTATTGTCCTCTTTGAAAATGGCATTGAGTCTTAGTCCTCAAGAATTTGTTCAATCCCACATCGGGGAGAGACGCCTCCCACTCATGCCTTATAAGCCTTTGGCCTAAGATGAGTGTAGTGCATGAGTGTAGTAGTGGTACACTCATCCTTAGGCCAAAGGCTTATAAGGTATGAGTGGGAGGCGTCTCTCCCCGATGTGGGATTGAACAAATCTTTGAGGACTAAGGCTTAACGCCATTTTCAAAGAGGATAATACCTGATTGGGGGAAAATCTGGTATGCCTATAGCATATTTAGTCAAATTATGAGCTACAGAATTGCCGTTTCTCTTAGTGTGAGAATAAAGCAACTTATCAAAGTTTTGGGAAAGCATCTTAACATCCTCTATCAATAGACCCATCGGAGCTAAGGAGTGCACCTCTGTCTTCAAAGCATTAATCAACACAAGTGAATCACCTTCCAATATAGCATGTTTGAACCCCAGTTTATGCGCAAATGAGAGAGTTGTCGTCGTTGCCACTGTTTCAATCTCATCGGACTTGTAAGCCTGGGAAATTTTCTTCGAGCAAGAGGCCAAAACTGAACCATTATCATTCCTGATAACCACTCCAAGTCCAGACATATTGGTATCAGTGAACACAACACCATCGAAATTTATCTTCACGAATCCTACTGGTGTAGTCCGCCATCTATTTCCATTTCTTCCGCCTTTCTGTCTTGGCTGGAATTCGGTTACCTGCAGATTTGTATGGTACTCATTCATAAGTGCTTTTCATTGTTCAGCCACTTGGTGAAGCGATTTGGCTTGTAATTTCTGCCTGACTTGATTTTGCTGATTCCATATTGTCCAAGCCGTAAATGCAAAGAGCTCCACTTGCTTTCCTTCCACGATTAGCCATGATAGAAGCTCCTTAAAGTCCAGAAACTCGACACCATGTCTGAAACTCCACACCGCTTGATTAGCCCACACAACATCCAGTTCTGGGCATGACCACAAAGCATGCAGTGGATCTTCAACAGTGATTTTACATTGCTCACATTTCGGATTAGCTATGACTGTTCTTCGTACCAGAGTTTTTTTTTGTTGGCATGGTGTTACGGCACGCTCACCAAATAAAATTTTTGACCTTTAGCGATGCTCTCATATTCTAGATTCCCTTCCATACATACTTATCTCAGATTGGAGGAACTTGTGCATTTGCCTACAACTCTGATTCTTCTTTTAGAAACCTATAACCGGACTTGCAAGTATACTCTCTAGTGCTAGTGTACGACCAATATAATGTGTCCTCTGCTGCATTTTGGCTAAGGGGAATTTTTTTAATCAGCTTAGCATCTTCGGTCACAGATAACCCATCCACCAATCCCTTATGCTATCGTCTCGTGTTGGGATCAAACAGGGAGTCCATTGTATGGTTTTCGAAGCTCTCCATGGGGCAGATTGGCTACTATGGTGTATGCTTCTTTGGTAGCCAATGTTGCTACCAAATATTAATACTTTCTCCACTTCCTATCCTCCATATTGCCTCTCTTTGAATGATATCTCCCCTTTTAAGGATACTCTTCCAAGCATATGATCCCATCCTTGTATTGGCAGCCTCCATGATTGTTGTGTTTGGGAAGAAACGTGCTTTGAACACCTTATAGAAGAGTGAGGTTTTATTGTGCAAAAGTTGCCAAGCTTGCTTTGCTAAAAGTGAGTCGTTGAACATGACAAGATCTCTAAAACCAATTTTTCCAATTGTTTTTGATTTTGTCATATCCTCCCATTTAACCCAATGAATTTTCCCGCAGTCACCTCTTTGCCCCCACCAAAATTTCTTGATTAGAGCTTCAATTTCATTACACAAACCAAGTGGTAATTTGAAACATCCCATTGTATATGTAGGGATAGCTTGTATGATTGACTTTAAGAGCAGTTCCCTTCCTGCTTAGGAAAGTAATTTACCTTCCCATCCTTGAAGTTTTCACCACACCCTCTCCTTTATGTAATTGAAGTTTTTCTTTTCTTTTTTTCCCTTGCCAACAAAAGAAGGAAGCCCAAGATATCTTTCATATTGCATAATTTCTAGAACTCCTAAAGCCACCTTAATTCCATGCTTTACTTCGGCGAGGATAGATTTGTTAAAGAATAAAGATGTTTTGTTCCTATTTACTTTTTGTCCCGAGGCCTCCTCTACATATTTAGAATTGCCAGCACCTTTTCACATTCTTCCATGGTTGCCCTGCAAAAAAGAAGACTATCATCCGTAAAAAGCAAATGTGTTAGTTTCAGACCTTTCCTGCAAAGGGAGAAGCTATGAATATCTCCATGTGTTTTTGCATTTTTGATCAATCCATTCAACCCTTCAGTACAAACCAGGAAAATGAATGGGGAAAGTGGGTCTCCCTATCTAATCCTCCTGGTAGGATGAATCATACCATATGGCTCTCCATTTACTAAAATAGAATATGAAACTGTTTTCATACACTCCACTACAATTTTTATCCACCTTTCATTGAAACCCATTTTTCTCATAAGTTCTTCTAAAAAATACCACTCAACCTGGTCATATGCCTTACTCATATCCAATTTTAGTGCCATATACTTATGAATGCCCAAGTTATAATTTTGTATGTTGTGCAGGGTTTCAAAAGCCACCAAAATGTTATCTGATATTAATCTATCCTTGGTAAAGGCTGAATGATGTTCTATGATAATGGACAAGAGTAATTTTTTTTCAATTGATTTTCAAGGATTGTAGAATATATTTTGTAAAGTACATTACAAAGACTAATGGGTCAAAATTGGTGTGCATGTTTAGGATAATTTGTTTCCAGATAAGTGTGATGAATGTATGATTTAAGGGTGTAGGTATGGTACCTGGGTTTAACCATGATAATATGGCTGTTGTGATATCGTGATTTACCGTGCTCCAAAAATGCTGATAAAAAAGTGGAGGCGTTCCATCCGAGCCTGGAGCTTTGAGAGGTGCCATTTGTTATAGAGCTGTAACCACTTCACATGCTTCAAACTCATAGCAAAGGCCCTCATTCATCTCCTCACTGATAACTATGGGCACACAAGCTAACACACTTGGAGGAACACTTTTCTCGGTAGAAGAAAAAAGTGTCTTGTAGTAGTTTACCATGACCATGACTATCTCCTCTTGTTTAACTCTCCATATCCCACTTTCATCTTTGATTCCTTCCATTGATTTTTTTCAAAATTTCCTTGTGGCATAACAATAGAAATTTTTGGTATTTCTATCCCCCTGCTTCACTCATAGTACCCTCGACCGTTGAGCCCACTTGGTTGATTCTTTATCTAGCAAGACCTCAATTTCCTTCTTTACTTGTCTAACTCGAAAATTGTTCCCACTAAGCGTGGCTGCCCTTTCTCCTTTATCTAGAAATTTCTTTAGACAAACCAATTCCATTCGTACATTGCCAAAAACATTTTTATCCCATCAACTCAAATCTTTCCCACACTTATCAACCTTAGCCAATATTTCTCCATCAACCCCAACTCCATCAATACTATTCCAGGCCGAATGGACCACTTCCTCACAACCAGTATTTGAAAGCCACATTTGTTTGAACCGAAAAACATTTTTGTGAACAGATGGATCCAAACCCGAAAGTGAAATGTAGATAGGCACGTGGTTAGATAAATTGCATGTTAAGTGATGCACCCGTGATCCCAGAAATTTCATGAACTAGCTATTTGTAACCAAGCACTTGTCAAGTCTCTCCCATATTGAATTATGATTTTCAAAGTGCCTACTCCAAGTATAGTTTGAGCCCTCGTACCCCAAATCCATGAAGCCACATTCATCAATCACCTCCCTGAATAGTTGCATTCCTTGCTCCCCCAACTTTCTCATCTTGCCTAATAATTTCATTAAAATCATCGTAACACAGTCACGGCCTCTCAGGCCGTGAGTTTAGAGCTTTTAACTTATCCCAAGCTTCATGTCTTCTTGTGATATCAGGTTCACCATAAAATCTAGTTAATCTCCATTTGTTTTCCGTATTCTTATCAATCACAACATCAATATAATGTTTGTCTGATCCTTCCACTATTAAATTTATTGATGCTCTCTAATAGAGAACCAACCCACCACTTCTTCCCACCCTTGGAACAACCCACCTGTGATCAAAATCGATATTCCTTTGAATGAACTCTAGCCTTGCATTATCTGTAAGTGTCTTGGCTAAAAAAACACTACAGAGGGATCTTTTGCTCGTACAATTTCAACGAGATCTCTTCTTGTACGTAGGTTCAAAAGCCCACGATGGTTCCATTCTAAACAACTCATTGCTGTTGGCGAGGCTGAATATCAGCCTCTACCAATACAAAAGATGGTTTTACTTCACTGTGAGAAGCCTGAAAACATTTGGCTGGTGTGAATCTCATCTCCAACTGCTAATCTTTTCTTTCCTAAAGTGTGTATCGTCTGTGTTGTACTATCACTGGTGTGTGTTCTGGTTCTTCGGGTCCAGGTTGGGAGAACACATTTATTTTCTTTTAGATCAGAAACCTTAGCTGCTTGAGGTGCACATGACATATTAAGTTATACATTTCCACTTAAGTTGTCATGCATTAGGGCTCTTGAAAGACTCCTAGGCTGAACCAAACTCCTTAGCCAAACCTAACTCTTCATCAATATCCTTTAATGTTATTTCAAAATCATTAGGAGACTTTAACTCCTCAATTATCACCGTATCTGTTTGATTTTGAATTACTGTTTCAGCTAAATTTACTCCACCAAAAGCATTATGCATTGATGGAGAATTATTCTCAGCTTCATTGCTAGCTGTTTCTTTTTGTGGTTGCTTCGGCACGATTCCCCTCCCTAAACCTAAGAGATGGCCTAGATTCTGGTCTACCATATTTTCAACATTCATCTTTTTCTTTGCCACATAGACCAGGGACTGTGATCACGTTTTTCCTTGAAGCAAAAAATGGAGGTGCTCGCAGGTTAGGTCCAAATTCTCATTGCTCAGTTTTAAGTGTTCCTTCACTCTCAATCCCAAGCTTGCAGTCTCTGTCATCATGTGTAAGCCGACCACACTAGTAACAAATATTGGGCAATCCCTTGTACTTGAAAGATACCCACACTTGTTTCCCATCACCTAGAGAGATTAATCTGCCACGACACAATGGCAAGGATAGATCAATGGGTACTTGAACATGTATAAAGTGACCACCATCAAAGAGACTTGGTTCAGCTGGCGTGAACTACAAATTTTCTTTGCTGCTTCAATAGTCATGTATTTGATCGGGATTCCATGAACCTGTACCCAAAGCGTGGTTTTGTTGAATTTAATATCTTGCAGTGGTGACTTGTTTTCATAGCGATGCATGACCACTAAGTGTTTGTCAAAACTCCATGGCTCGCATCCCAAAATCCTATCAACATCCTCCCTGTTATCAAAAGTGAATAGAATTTTATGATCACCAAAATTCTGAATCTTAAAACCATTCCTAGCTCTCCATAACGGGGTAAAAGTTTTGGCTATAACATCAATATTGATAGCTCGCTTAGTCAAAAACTTCGCAACAATGGAGAAATCCACGACTTTATCATCATTAAGCAGACAACAGCCTGGCCCTTGTCTGTCAGAGAGAGTAAGTCGATTCCATGATTGAGCTAGATCATCCATACTCTCACTTTCTCAACTGTTTCCCAAATCCCCTGAAAGGACACCTAACAAGCCGAGGAATAACATTGTTACTCCAAGGATACTAAAACACGTTCGTAGAAGGGACAACCAATTCTATTGTGCAAGAGAGAGAGAGAGAGAGAGAGAGAGAGAGAGAGAGAGAGAGTTCTAAATTCCTAAGCACAGATAAACTTTTCTATAGACAAAGAACCATAATAATGGGTCTAGTTAATCGGCACCTTTTGAGTATTTATTAATAGATAATTTTAAGAAAGTTTTGATACCATTTTTATGAAAAATATAAAAAAATGATACATTTTTTTTCTTTTCTCATAATTTATTTTTAAAATTGTCTATTAAATCAATGTACTTAAGGCACATCTACTAACTTTTTCCAATAAACAATATGGTTTTCGTATAACTATTTCCATATGAGTTGAATGGAATCAATGTCATCCACCAACATATTTAAGGCATGATTTTGTCTCCTCTGTAGAGGTTGATCTATACTCATGTGGTCCTCCTACACTATGCCCATTAAACAATATGGCACCCATCTCAATCCTTTGCCATTTGCTTTGCTAGCATCTTTTCTCCCTACTAAAAACAAGCATCACGTGTGGATGATTGTTCTTCTTTCTCTCTCTCTCTCTCTCTTTTTCATTTTTTTTTTTTTTTTGGGTCTGACTGATTACTAAATATTATCATAATAATGGTTTTTGGTTTGCGTAAAATATTCTTATACACGTCTATATACTAGCATGACATTGTAGACATTTGCGGTCTTTTATACACACATTCTAAAATGGTCACGTATCAGCTCCGTCCCAATACTACTATTGTCGCTCGGAAAATGAGTCCGTTCCCAGCGCAACAGCATCTCAGCTCAGCTACAGCTGAAGCAAATCTCTGGGCCATTTAAGACATTAAAAGTACATGGAAGAAGTACATAAATAACCATTCACATGTGACATAGGGGAAAATCATTGCCTCCCTAGAAACCTATCATTAACATAGATTGGATTATTATATAGGAGAAGATCCAAATTTCAATTCCAACATATACGATGATGATGTTCGCTAGAAAGCAGTACTAAAGTAGCTCGTAACAACATTGGCACACAAGATTTGCAGCACCAAATTGTTTGTTGGCCCTACACATCTTGGTGTTTTGAACTGGCTAACAGCAGATCCTAATCCTAGATAATGATCTAGAATCTTCTGGAAAGTTCCCCTCCTAACAACTCGGAGCTCAAGCGCGCCAATGGAATTGACCTTGCGCGAGCTAACGTAGCCTGCGTCAACAAAAGATTTATCCAAGCAGTTGCAGCATTCTTGAAGAACCTCCTGACTTGCTTCACCACTTATTTCCCAAAAGATAACATAGTGGCCAGGGTCTGTAGATAAGTCAACATGGCTAGAGAAATCAACAACATCTAGTTTCTCTTCTGACAATAGCTTTCCTGCTGCTTCCACAGAAAGTTGTAAATCTTTCTCAGTATTCTTGTCAATGTTGATAGTAAGCAGAAGGTTCCTCCGGCAGACAAATTTGATTTCCGGGGTGGAGTTATGGAAGCCTATTACCTTCACTACATCTCCTAGCCTATACCGGTAAAGACCTGAAATTTAATGCAAAATAAGGTCTAAGCAAGCAGAAATGTTACACTGCGCAAGCATTGATTATCAAATACATTTTCATTGGAACAAGAATACATACCCAATAACGCTAACACAATATAAAATTAACAGAAGCAGGAATTTAAACTGTACAAGCAATGTTTATTTTCTGTACATGAATGTACATACACGGTATGCATTACATTTGTGTCCTACATATCCCTATATTAGTTTTCTCACCTAAATAATTGGTGCTTGGTTGAAAAAAACTTTTACAAGCAAATAGAAAAGACAAATAATTCAACCAAAACAACAAAAAATTGTACACATACATACAGAGAACTTGCAGGTTTCCAAATTCAATAAGTGATGATAATGTCATAGTACATACAATCCAGAACAATGAAATCAGTAACAGATTATACAACTCAATTACAAATCCCATATTATGAATTAAAAATTGTATTCTAATTGGAAGGAAGAACATCTGTTTCTAATCCTCCTTGGATTTATATAAAAAACAAATATGCTAAGGCATCACAAACATTTAAAAAGTATAAAATGTCAAGGACCAGAGTTGACTATAAATATATTTTGATTACTTGCAGATCCAGGATTCAGTGGCCAATTACTAAATAAGGATTTTCCCTTTCATACATAAATACAAGTTATATTAATGTGATTAGGTATCTACTTTTGAATTATAACATAACAAAGACATTTTTCCAATTCAAACCATTACCAAACAGTATATTTTAACAGATTAAACTAAAAGACATCACCTGCCCCATATTTGTCTTACATAAGGATTTCAGATAAACTTCACCCATATTCCCTCAGGTCAATTCAATTGCATATAAATATAGAGGGTGTTGCTACACATATTAGAAAATGACCAAACTGCCCTTAGGACATCATTTTTGTAAATATGCTTTTTCTTCCTTTCTATGCTAGCAAAACAACAGAAGAATGAAGACATTTACTTCTATTTTTTCATAATACAAAATCTCCTAAAACAAAAATAAAATGCTCATTTTCCTTCAGCAATTACGACATATAATAGTTCAAGTAATAGTTGATGAGGACACGATAACCTTTTTTTGGAGCAATGAGTTTAAGTGCCCATGTGCATTGAGTTTTCAAATCGCTGGGCTAATCAGATAAATTTTTTGAGAGCCAACTTGCACTACAGAAATAAATAGAGTTCAAGTACAAACAGTGGAGAATACTGGGAAAAAACTCCCCAATAAGGTGTTTAGGACTAGATATGAGAGTTTAAAGGATGGACAACAAAAATGTATTAAAAAAAAAAAAGAAATATAAAAGTTCAATAAATCAATAAAATACTATATATTAATTTAAAAATTATTAGCACACGTGGAACAAGAAACCAAAAATGCCTAAGTATCACTGTATCTAAAAAGAAAATGTCACTGTATGCATAATTAATAAAACTTGATGTCTAAACAACAACATACAGTAGTGTAGTGTACACAAGGGGTCTCCCAGTTTCCTATTTTTGTGCCATACATGGGGGCAATAAATATCCAACCAAGGCCTACAGAGGGCTATAGACTACAGTTGAGGAATCCTAGTAAGATGTCAATTAATTGCATATCTCTTTCACCATTCAAATAATAATAGATGCATGTGTCTCATCCAGCTGGTTAGTCAAGTCAACTAGTGGATTAAGAATCTCATTAATGACCTCTAAGATTAACAAAACAAATAAGCAAATAAACAAGACAGTAGGAGTGGAGTTAAATAAGGATAGAAGCTGTTCTCTCTACACCCACATTCACATGGTGAGAATTTAAGCCATGCTTTGGTTATTAAATGGATGGTAGCAAAAAAAAGGTAACTGACCATTTAAATAAATGGTTCAGTGCATGCACATAGAAGTGTTTTATGAGACAAAGTGACAAAGTGGACAATTCGTTAAAGCAGAAGATATGGGTTTGTAAAGAATAATTATTGCTCTTATTTACATTCTATTTATAACCAATTCTGTGCATCATAAAGCAGTCCACATTTCTAAATTTCCATTTTCAAAAATGAATTTAATCCCTATCAAAAAAACTTACATACCTGCAAAATTAGTGACAATGACCTCATACTCCTCACCAATCTTGACTTCAGTTAAACCAACTGGCTTTGGCTCCATACGCAGGAAACTGGACTCCATATTATTGTGATCCTGATCCTCAATGTTCTCCCCAAGTGGGATGAATTCAAAATACCCAATATTAGGAAGTACAGCATAAGTGGCCAACTCAGGTGGCAATTTTGGATTGACATTTGCTCCAATCCACCCTTCAGAGGCCCCATAATCAGCACTCAACAGGGGCAGCCCGCCTGCATAGTGCCTCAATTTTTTCAAATAAGGCTCCATTGACCCGGTCATGATCCCATATATGTACTTTGCATTAGGTAAAAGTTCTGGTATCAATCCATACCAATTACTCAAACTTGAGCACTTTTTATAAATCAAATCAGCCAATTCAGGGTTTGGCTTCAGCAATTTGGACATTGCAGTTCGGGTGGACAGGACATTGATTCTGCTGCTGAGAACCCCAGTCCTAATATCATTGCACAGTTCTTCCCAAACTTGCTCAAAGGTGCTGAATGCATACATTATGCTATGTGCAAAAGTAGAGGATATGAATTGAACTTCATCCCGGAAGATTAGCCCACATAAGAGATGGCAGTACAATGACTGGTGGAAATCAGAACCGAATATCACTTCATCAGGGCTGCAAGATATGGACTGAATTGCTTTCATTCCCTTTTTGAACATCGAATTACGGAACACATTAGTGGTAGCAGTTCCAGCTGCCAGACCTCCTTCAGTTTTGAACTGCTTGCTGCTGTAAAGAAATTGTAATGCCCTTCCATTCTCAAGAGGAAATTCTCTGAGAATGGGAAACGTTTTTGGATCAGATAAAAAGTATGTACGAGGGAGGCAAACTCAAACACCCTTTTGATCACAAACTAATCACATTATTAATTATTAGTTAACTATCAAGTATTTCTTCCTACTCTTTTTTTCCCTAGGAAATGATTCTGTCAATTTCTTCATTCAAGAAAAAGCCAAAATAAAGTTTAAAAGGGTTCCACATATATGATATAGTAGTCCAACCAGGTATAGTCTATGCTCACCAACTAGCAAAAAGTTTTTGTGAAAAATATATGACACACAGAAAATCCCTTTTTCAGACAATAGTTTATTTACCTGTTGCGAAAAGCAAAAGAAGTCCTATATATCTGCAGGGTGTTTTCCATCAATTCATCATTGAAGGGTATAAACTTTGGCTTTCCCTGAGTAGTACCAGAACTGCAATAAATTCAAAATTAATTCTCAGTCCCACAAACTTGAATATTCAATTTAAAAAAAGACAAGACTAAATCTGAAACATAAAAATTTAGAAAGACCTTAATGAGATGGTTGTGATTGGTTTTCCAGTGAGAATGGGAGAAGAATCACCATCCACAATCCTCCGAATGTAGGGTTCCAAATCCTGGTGAGTAACAAGTGGAACACAAGCCCTGAAGCTCTCAATATCAGTTCTTCCATTGAGACCAATACTCTGTAAGTACTCTGCTGATCCATTTTCTTCAAGAATCTTCTTGAGGGTCTCTCTCTGAACCCTCTCAGCATCCTTGGTTAATGCTTCAAATTCCTCTATCACTTTCTCTTGGTCAAACTCTTCCATCTTCTCTAACATCCTCACAAAGCGTTGACTACAGCCACATGAAAAGTGAGCACCAAATAACACAAAAGGCAAACACTCAATCTGTATTATAAATTAGAATAAAAATTCATCGAATATCCCCAGTATGTTCTCACGCGCACAGCAACAGATATCTTTTTGGTATCACATGGAGATGTTAGAAAAGCCAGTATTTTTATATACAAAAACACATACGCAAGTTTTGAATTATAATTTAATTGTCAATAAAATAGGTGTGGCAGAGCTGGAAAACCCAGAAACTGGAACAACTAAAAAAAATTTAAAACATAGGATAATATAAGACTCACAACTCTTTTTGCTTAACCAAAGAGAGTTGAATTTGAAATCCTTTAACAAAAACCAATGGACAAAAATACACACCAATATGAACAGCTTCACTGTAGAAAATGAAAGAGAAAGCTTGGGAAAATTTTGGTAAGCTATGAAAGTGGAAAAGTCAAAAAAATTGAAAGCAACATGGAAGGAGAGAAAGGAAGATCACCAAACCCAAGAACCAATCTCTGAGAACAAGTCTTCTCAAAGCTATAACGATACTTCGAAACTTATATCTTCTTTTTGACGGTAGTCAACTTAGTCAACTATAGAGAATTTTTCCAGAAACAGATTCCCAGAAAGAAAGGCAGAACTAATTAAACATGAAAGCCATTTGAAAGCAACAAGTACCATTGATATTGCTTCATAGCTAGACTTTCTAGCTTATTTATATTAATCCAGAATTTGAGAATTGAATTAACTTTAAAAAAAACTAAAAGTACTGTTAAGAAAAAAAAAAAAAAAAAGCAACAAGAAAATAAAATAGAACCCATGTGGGAAACGAAGCCAGAAAGTTGTGATAGAAACAAAAAGGACTCAAATAAAAAAGTTTTTTTTTTTTTTTTTGGGTTTCTCAAATTGAAAACAGAAGACCTTTTAGAGAAAGAAAACGACTTTGATAATAGAAAGTAAAACAAACCCAATTCAGAGATGTGTTTACAGATTAAAAAGAAGCAGAAACATCAAAAACATTACTACCCAAATGGTCGGCAACTAACGAGGACAACGAACCTCGTATTTAAAATAGTTTGAGGAAAGTTGCGCAAAACTATACCTGAAACCGTACTTTGAGTCTCTGACTGGCGCAGTGTGATAAACAGAGACAAGAAAGAGAGAGAAATGGAGTTTGATTTTGATGTATACTAAAAAAAATGATAGAGGAAAGAGAAGAGAAGAGTCTCGATCTCAACGAAATACGGTTGAAAAAGCGTTACAATTGGAAGACTTCAATGCAATCTCTCAGTCTGAACTCAGAACAAAGTACACAGAAAAGAGAGATTGTTGAAGTTGAAGAAGAAGTGTAATGTTTATTTTAGTAGCGAGTAATAAAAATTGCCACTTTTGATTAGGCTATGGAGTATAGAGGATTGGGTGCGATATGAGGCAAGATTCTCCAGCGGTTTGGCATTATATATAGGCGTTACTAGTTCTAGTCAACCTCATCCTGTGCCGTCCACTTTTCTTTCTTTCTCTCTCTCTTTCCCCTAAAATATTGTTGTGGTTAAGTTTGTAAGAATTTATTTTTCCATCCATAATTTAAAAAAAAAAACTAATTGGTAATAAATTCAACTTATTATAATTTTTTTTTGTCTAAATATGAGATTTATAATTATTGTAGTTATAAATAGATATTTATTATAACTGTGATTATTTATGGAACTATATATCTAACATTAAATATTAATTATAATTGTATTATATATGGATATATATATATATATATATTTATATATAATACTTGATGATATTAGAAATTTAAGTTGATCTATTGTTCAAAGAGGTGGACGACCAATGATCCACAAGTTGACCTGCAAACAAAGAAATAAAGGGTAAAAAACCACATACATTGTTTGGAAAAATATGTATAGATCTACTACTATTTGTAAAATATTTAACAATTTATCATATTTTTGAAACTTAAGTTTGTGAAACTCGAGTTTGCCTTGTAACTCGAGTTCCAAAAACTCGAATTTTTTGAAAAAATAACCTTTAAATTTGTCGTGCAATTTTTTTATGGAACTCGAGTTCCTGAAACTTGAGTTCAATAAAAAATTTTCAAATTTTTTTCATGGAACTCGAGTTTCTAATTAGTGGTAGATTCTTTTATATATATATATATATATATATATATATATATATTTTAGAAACAGTTATAGATTGTAAAATATTTTCAAAATAGTGATATCAGGCCATTTTGACCATAAAAAATTAAGATATTGGTGTGGTGCTAGTCAAAGTGCCTATAATGATAAAGTAAGTCGCTTGGAGAAGGAGAATGACCAGCTCTGGAAAGGCTTATAAGTGTAACGTATGAGAATTGCATACTTTTGCTATGGGGTGTGTGAAGGGTTTCATACGGGTCTCTTTGATGACCGTGGCCTCATTGATGGTGCAATTATTGTGGAGTAATATGTGTCGGTCTACCTATTTAAGTTAAAAAAAAACACGTGTCTGGATTTATTAATGGAATTGATAATTTGTGCAATGGATGATCATAACAATTTGCCTGTCGATCTTTATCTATTGTAGAGATTTTTTTTTTTTTTTGGAGAAAAATATCTATTGTAGAGATTAATTTTGCGTCTTTATAGTCCATTAATTTGGAGGATGATATTTTGGTACTTATCAATACTATTTAAAGAGAATATGATTTGTTAGAATTCTAATGAGTGCTTTTTTATTTATTTTATTTTTTATTATTTTTTTAATATAGATAACACCACTCTTTTTGTTCGTATCAACTTCTTAAAATAAATTACAAGGAAAACTTTATATCACAAACAAATAAATACAAGCAAACATGTTGTTGTGCACCAAATTTTCATGAATTACAAGACAACAAAGCTAAATAGATAAGCTCTATAAGCTTTTATTGCGTGCGTGCATGAGGCTTTTTGTTTTTGTTTTTTTGGGTGTAGTTTTTAAATTTTCTATTCATCACTATTTGAAATTTAAGTGTATGCTTAATCATATTATGCATTTGAGATGGGGGAAAAAAAAAAAAACCCAAATTAAACGTAGTGAGAATAGGGAGCAAGGGAAAATGAAAATTAAAAAGAAAAAGGTAAGTCTTGATAAAGCGCAAAAAAGAAAAAAGAAAAAAGAAAATGTGAGTGATTGAAGGAATATTGGAGAGTTGGAGCAATTCAATTTTTTGAATATTGAGTTTGAAAACCAATGGGGGAGTTGTTTTATTTTGTAGGCTATGTTTTAGGTGGGAGCTAAAATTTAGGAGTTTTTAAATTAGTAATTTTACATACATAACCCTATTATTTAAGCTTTATGAACTATTAAATTTGAGGGTATTTTGGGCATCAAAATTGAGGATTCCAAACAAGGGAAGCCCTTAAATAGTAATGAATATTGAGTTTGAAAATGTGGGTTCCAGTTAACTCAACTGGTAAAGTTTCTGATGGTTGTATATGAAATCTGGGGTTCAATCCCTACCTATGCCAAAAACTGATTGGTTTCTTGGATGATAAAGAACTACATCAGAAGTGGACGCCATAGGTTTTTTGTGTGTGGATAATTTGATAGTTATAATGGAGATGTAGCTCTTGCCATCTAATGAGCTTCTTAAATGTTAGATCGAAATCCAATGGAATTCAAATTTTGGAATTACATTTGACATGGTGGGGTCGATAAGACCACCTTACAAAAGCTCTTAATTCACTATTATATATGTGTATATATACACACATTATTAACTTATTAATTTTTACTATGAACTTTTTTATTAATACTTTTTTAATACGCCATTCTTGTCAAATTTTAATATTTGAGATAAAAAGATAATAATATGTTTTTTTTAGATTAATTGTTTTTAATTATTGAATTGAGATTTACGCTTAACTTTACTTTCAATTGTTTTAAGGATTCTTTCTAAATATTCAATTTGGATTTTTTCATATATATATATAGAGAGAGAGAGAGAGAGTAATTTACTTTAAATTATGTAATAATCATTCATTTAATTATAATTTTTAATAAAATTATATAATTTTTTATAAGTTTAGGAAAGGGTTTGGCTCCAAAAAAGTTTGGAATCTTGGGCTTCAACCACTAATAAGAAGATGATGTGTGCCTTGTCACTTGCATTGCATGTGACTCACTTGATTGGTAGGGCTAAATGAGTCACGTACATGCACATGACAAGTACAAACGTCATTTTCCTATTGGTAGTTGGAGCCCAAGGCTCCAAACATGTTTAGAGCCAAACTCTGTCCATAAGTTTAGGGGGAATTATATTTTACCACCCTAAACTATACCTTAAAGTACACTTTGCATCATAAATTTTTCGAATGCACATTTTGCATCATAAATTTTTCGAATGCACATTTTGCACCATAAACTATGACACTTGTTACAATTTGCACCCTGATGTTAAGTTTACCATTAACTTAGATGGAAAAGTATGACATCATGTGAAATGACCCAATTGCCCTTCTTCTCAATCCATTAAAAACAAAGAAGAAATTATACTTTACCAACCTAAACTATACTTTTGATTACACTTTGCACACTAAACTTTATATTTCCATCCAAGTTAATGGCAAACTTAACGTTAGAGTGCAAAGTGTAACAAGAGTCATAGTTTAGGATGCAAAACGTGCATTCGAAAAGTTTAGGGTACAAAGTGTAATATAGGGTATAGTTTAGGGTGATAAAGTGTAATTTCTCCCATAAGTTTATGAGAAGTACTATGTTTACAACATTTTCACATCACTTTCACAATAAATCATAGATAGTAAGTTGTTATTTGTTTTAATTTGAACCAACTAATTAAATTACTTTGTTGCTCACAGTAACAACCAATAATAGCAATCTGTCACTTAAAATTTGTTGTGAAAATGTTGTGAATATAGTATTTTTCTACATTAATACCCAAAATCATGTAACACATGAGGCTTAAAATAGTATATATTAAACTAGCTCCATCACACGCGTTTTGTATGTTTGATGAGATTTTTTTTGGGTCTAGCATCATAATTTTCATTTTTTTTAAAAAAAAAAAATTGGATAAGTTTTTTTTTGAAGACATGGATTAGTAGGAGAGTGTCCTATTTTGTAGGCATTTTAAGTAGAGTTGGATATATTTTTACCGGATTGTCCTTAAGTTTTCTCACTGTTAAAGGTAATGTTTAGGAGTATTTTTGAACTACATAAAAGTTCAATCCAAAGAGGGGAATCCTCTTATCTATATTACTATTTAAGAAGATTTCCCTGCTTGGGATCCTCAATTTAGATGCGCAAAATACTCTCAAACTCATCTGTTTCTAAGGCTCAAATCATAGGGTTAGACATGTAAAATTACTAATTTAAAAACTCCTAATTTTTAGCTAAATTAAAAACAAAAACAATTTTTTCTCTCACCTCCATATTTCTCTCTTACGTTAGTTGTCAAGTACCAATAAAACTTCTCCTTTTTGAAAAACTATATAAAAAAAAAAAAACTACTTTTTTTTTCCTCAAAAACTTACTATTTTTTTATTATCACTAAATTGTTTTTTTTTTCCCACCTCCACATTTCTCTCGCACATTATCAATACTACTGTTTAAGGAGCTTCCCTTATTTGGGATCCTCAATTTAGATGCCCAAAATACTCTCAAATTCATCCGTTTCTAAGGCTTAAATCATAGGGTTAGACATGTAAAATTAGTAATTTAAAGATTGTTAACTTTTAGCTAAATTAAAAAAAAAAAAAAAGAAGTTTTTTCTCTCACTCTCTCACGTTAGTTGTCAAGTACTAATACAACTTTTTTTTTTTTGAAAAAATATAAAAAATAAAACTATTTTTTTTTCTTTCCACAAACGTACTATTTATTTTTTTTTATTATCACTAAATTATTTTTCTCCCACCTCCACATTTCCCTCACACATTAGTAGTCAAATAATAATACAACTTTTTCTTAAAATAAAAAATAAAATAAAACTGCCATGAGTAAAATGTGTAAACCCAAAAAATAAAAAATAAAAAGTCTCATCCCTTCATGCATGCAATGAGGTTATTAAATAGTATAGATGATGACTTTATATATTTATGAAACCTCAAAATCTTATGTGATGAAATATTATGAGTTTTTCTTTTTTTTTTTTTAAATTTAAAATCATAATTGATGATGCTCGAAAATTAGTAGGCTGAGTGCTTCGGGTTTCAATGGCTGGATGACTTGAAAATAAAGGAAAAGACTATCGAAGGTGACTAGGGTGAACCGGCCAAGGACCCTTCGACAGTTAAGTCATTTTTCTCTCTAAACCTAAAGTGTGGTGAGTGAGTGAATGGTAGAAAATACCCTAGTTGGATGAGGCTTGATCCCTTTTATAGAGTGTTTGGAGTGGGTCTACTTGTTAGGTTCCACTAACATTGTGGGAGATGTGTGGACTTGGTGGGGAGAGTGAAGCGAATTCCAGAGAATTTACCCCACATTCTGAGTTGAGGATTAGTGGTCTAATCATTCGAGATTGTGGAAAATGTTCAGAAATTTACTAAGTATTTATTAGTCATCCATACCTTCTCATGGTATGAATGTCCATGTTCTCTTTGAATGATCAGATCCTCTTTGAATGACTAGTGACATGCTTGGACATCCTTATTTTATGTTTGTGGTGAATTTTCCTTTTTTTTATTGAAGATTATCTTGGATGTTACTGGTCTTGGACGACCATTATGGATGAAGATTACTTGTTGTTGATCATCATTAGTTGCCTCTTTGTCCATAGGTCATCCATGCTCTTGTCATACTTGCCTTGTGTTTCTTTATTTTATTTTATATTTTTTACGTGGCACTTTTTGATTCATTGTTGAGTCATACACATGGTGTCCAATGAATTGATGAAATCAATCAGTGTAGGTGTTGCCACGTGGCTTGATCATAGTAGCCAGGAGGTCGCGTCGCTTCGTTCTTCGGGAAAGTGGCCACATGGTGTCTTCTGATTGGTCCATGTCGCTTCAATGACCCACCTAGTCACCTATAAATAGCTCAATACCTCTCTTACCCTCTCACTTTTATGAATTTTCCTCTTTGACATTCTTGTCTCAGTTTGTCCTTTGCACCTTGTTTAGAAGTCTTCTTTCATCCTTAGTCTTCTTTTTCTAGCATCAAGTATTATTTCCTTCTTCATCTAAGGTTTTCTTCCTTAAAGCTTTCTTATAAATGGCTGAGATTGTAGTTTCTTCATCTAGTGATAGGGAAATAGATGAGTATCATGACGACAATAATAGTAGTGGGGGTTGTAGTGGCAATAGTAAGAGTGGTTCCACAGATGAGGTATACTTGTCTGGAACCCCTGGGATTCCTTTAGAGGTTTTCCAAGAGGAAATAAGGAAAATGGCAGCATCTGGATCATCTGCTAGCCCATCTACTGCTCCTCCACTATCCATTGCCTCTCCTCCTCCTCAAACAGAGGATGTTTTAGTGTGTTGTGCCATGAATATTCCATTAAAGATAGATGATAAGAGGCTTCTTAAACTTAGAGATAAGTACCAAATTCCTAATGAAGTTCACACTCATCTTCCCGCTTTGGGCGAATGGTGTTGTACTCTAAATTCTCCTAGAGTTGGCATATATGAAGCTTATCTTTTAGGGGGTCTTAGATTACCCTTAAACGCCTTTGCTAGAGAACTCCTCCGTGGGTTAGGTATTGGACCAAACCAACTTAACCCTAATGGATGAAGGATTATTGTAGCAATGCAAGTGTTGTGAAAGGAGGTTTTTAAGGGGAATTTTCCTTTTAATGTGGATGAGTTCCTATATTGTTATAAACCCTTTGAAATAAACCAATCCCTAGGTTTTTATCAGTTTTTTGCTAAGGGTTCTAACCGTAGGATGATTAGGGCTCTTCCTTCATTTGATAGGTTATGGAAGAGAGAATTTTTCTTTATTTTTGGGCTCTGGGTTGGTAACCCCATTGAGGTAGGTAAGGATACATTCCCTCCTTATGTTGGTGCCATGGGTCGTTTACGCTCTGAGGGTATGTTGCTTACTCTAGCTCGTCCTAGTTATTTTATCATCTTCGTCTAACTTTCTTTTCTTCTTTTAGTTGTAGCTCATCCTTCCTTAAGTGACTTTCATTTGTGCCGAGTCCAAAGAGCTCACTCCTTTGTTGATAGGGATTTTCATTCTTTGGTAACACTCCATCGTCTAGCGGTTTGGGGGCTTGGATAGTTCCAACTGAAGAAGCTTTGGCTTACGAACTTACAACTTGTTGACGTGAGTTTTATTTTTATTTTTTTTATATGCGGTTTCGTTAAGCTTTGATCTTTCGAGAATGACAACCATGAAGGAGAAAAAGGTGAAAGCATTTATCAGTGGCGTTGAGTTCGTCCAGATGGAAGACGTTCCCCCTTTCCAAACTCATCCAACCGTCTTAAAGATGCTAAAGCTTGTGCCTCCCGTTTCTAAGGAGAAGAGAAAGGCCATGTCGAAGATGATTGACACTAGGAACCTTCCTAGTCGTCGAGGCCACAAAAGGCCTAAGGTGAACACTTCCATCCCTGTCAAGACTCCAGTCGTTGAGCTTGATCCTTCTGCTTCTCTTGTTGCGAAGACTCCTCTTAAGTTTCCAACTTTTGAAGCTCCTTCTTCTTGTCTTGATCTAGAATCATCTACAGTTCCTCTCGTCAAAGATCTTGCTATTGATGGAAATATGTATGTACGCAGCAGAAAATTAACGAATCTACTTCATTCGTTATTGATAACATGTGCTACGTAAGTTTCAGAATATAAGAATAAGAAAGTGTACCTTGGTGTGGTGAAATTCAAAACAAAGATCGGAAGTTCTTGAGAACACCTTTAATCTTCACTCCAATTCCACTAACGCCCAAGAAGTGTGGTCTCTCAATCAGTTTCTATGAGTTTGTTCAAAGCAGAATGAGAGAGTGTCCAACACTCACACACACCATTTCATGTTCTTTCCAAAAAATCTGTATGTTTCTCCTCTTACAACTGATTATCTAATTGGGCTGACCTTTTGGAACTTTCCAATTGGGCTTTAGTATGTGGCTTGGAGTGGGACCAAAAGACACTAGCTCCAATGGGCCTTGGGCTTTTCTGTCAACTCTTGACAAGTCTAAAGTTACCATTAATTATATTTAATACCACTATATAAATATAATTGCACTCTAGGCCTTATTAATAAATTATATCCCAAGACTTTATTGTACATGCAACCCCTTCATAAAATATTCGTAGTAATACAAAGTCATAAGTGAAGACTACCACTTTGTAGATTACTACATCTTAATCCTTGAGTACCTAGTTTAATCATTTTAAGTTATTCATCATATATTTATGAAATCCAATTCCATAAATATATACTTTAGTAATTTCTTACTAAAGTGGTTAGGCCTAACACTCTGAATAACCGTACCCATTAAACTTATCTCAAGGGAATATTTTATATCTTCATTAAGAGACTATCAATTCCATCTTGAGAATATATGTTTCATCAACACTAAATGTGGCTGCCCAACATACTGAGGTTTTGACCGTTACTTTAGATCTCACTCCTAATATATCAAAGCAACCTACACCTCATGATTAGGTCCATTATTCTCTTAGGATTAAGAGTTCATGCAAATAAAAGTCGTGATATTTATTATTCATTTGACAGTCGTTAGGAGAATAATAAATCTCACAGCGGTCTAGTTCAATATGTCTTAACTCTTAAAACATATCAACATATCAACTAGAAGTCACCACTTCCATGATTAAGACAAATCATCTTAGTTAATATGTTATAGTCTTCGCAGATGAAATGCCCAATTTCATCACCGACTACGAACTATAATTCTGAGTTTACAAAAAACTTGTGATTTATATCTTCTGTGACTTTTCACATAAATCACATACTATGCATCTCATGGATTACATGATAATGTCCAAATATTCATGTTACCATTATTTTAGATAATAATAAAACAACTTTATCGATTACAATATTAAGTCGTACTTAATATCATACATAGCACCATACAATAGGATTTAAGGGCACTAATCCTAATAGCTATTGCCTTTCACACCTTTCTAAAGAGTGAGACCTTAGCTTGGAACAGTTTCAAGATGTTGGTGAAGGAAGATGGGGTCATGGCTTGCTATGACATGTCTGTCAAGGAGTTTGAGCGTTCCATTGTCCATGATCTGTATAAGGTATTTTTCTTCGTCTATAACAACTTGCTAATTTTATTGCCAAGTCGTATTTTAACATTTTGTTTTGTAGATCATGTCCAAGTTTATGGCAGTGTCTAAACAAGCCACAGACTTAGACAAAGAGAAGATTAGGCTGGACGCGAAGGTTCTTGCCATGGAGAGGGAGTTAAGCTAGCGAGCTAGGAGAGGTTGAAGTTGGAGGACAAGGTAAAGCATCTGGAGTTCGAGGTGAAGGAGTTGAAGAATTTAGTTGAGGAGCTTAGAATTGATATGGTCGACCAGGAGTCTTGTTTGGGTGACCTTCAAAAGAAGAGTGACGAGCTTTCCTCATCTATGAAGAAGGCCAAGGATGAAGCAATCAAAGAGTTCAAAGCTTCTGACGCATATACAAAACTCTTGGACGAGAATTATGCTATTGGATTTGAGGACTTCCATCAAGATGCACGTGAAACTTTTCCCGGAGTAGATTTTGACTCCATAAGACTTCATATTGCTGTTGAGAGTTCTTTACTCCCAGACACCTCTCAGGATGTTGATATAGATGATGATGCTACTACCTCTGATAAGCCTAAGGACGATGCCTCCACCGGTTTATCCAAGTAGTCTTTTTTTTTTAATCATTTTTGCAAACAATTTTTTTGAATGTGGTCTATTGTTTTGGACTATTTTTTAGTTTCTTCAAGTAAATTTACTTCGTCCATAGTTAAGGACGTAAGTTTTATACAATTGCCTCTTTGGCTTAACATTAAAGGGTTTTTGGACGTTGGTCGTCCACCCTTGTCATGGACAAGTTAATTTATTCATATATATATATATATATATATATGCTTGTCCATAGTTGGATGCTTATTTCCAACTACCTTGATTTGGATTTTTCCCTTTCCTATTCATACATATTTGTCCATGGTTTGGACATTGTACATTTAGGGATTTTGGACATTGGCTGTCCATAATTATCGTTTATTTTATTGCATATTTTTACTCGTCTTTTACTCTATTAACTCTCGGTGAGTATATGTGGGAGGTGTTTATTCCTTCCCTCTGTTACCTTAAGATTTTGCTCCACAATGTGGTATTTGGCCTTTACCTTGTCTATAGGTGGCTTGTGACGATACATCTTTGCATCTAGAGATTTTACTCATCCATGGCTTTTAGCCTTTCTTGTGGACTTTGATTTTGTAAAGGATTAAAAACACTTAAGTAGAAAATCCAAACTGCTTTATATACAAGCTAAGAACTTTGTACATAACATAATAACATCCACGAACATTAAACATGCTAGTAGCTAGTGCTTTTTAGGGAATTCAAATACTAGAAAACATGAAATGCTGCTAGAAATTATAAGTGCTAAAAGATAACATAGATAGATTGCTAGTAGTAACTAGCAGTCTGTAGGGGTTAAGGTCATCCATGCTGACCTTCTTGACAAGTCTTCACTGATAGTACTTCCTTAGGTGCCCTATGTTCCATGAATGCTCTAGCCTTCATCCATCTAGGGCTTCTAGGTAGTACGATCCTCATCTTTTGTAGTTAATGACTCTGTATGGTCCTTCCCAATTGGCTCCCAATTTCCATTAGCAAGGTCCTTAGTGGCCAAGGACACCCTTTTTAGGATGAGGTCTTTAATGTTGAACTGCCTAGGCTTGGTCATCAGATTCTTATTGTGTGCTACCTTCTATTCTGCATCCATCCTCACCTTGTTTATAAGATCAAGGATTAGACGGAGTTGCTTCTCATTCTCTTCGTCTTGATAGTGGGTTACTTTGAAGGTGGTTATTCCAACCTTTGCAGGTATCACTACATCATTCTTATATGCTAACTTGAAGGGAGTTTCTCCTATAGGAGTCCTCACTATTGTCCTGTATGCCTAAAGGACGCTAGGTAGCTCGTCGGGCCATATCCCCTTTGCCCCCTCAAGCCAAGTTTTGATTATCTTAAGCAAGGATCGGTTTGCAACTTCTTCCTACCTATTTGCTTGCAGGTGGGAGGGTGAGGAGTAGTGATTCCTAATTCCAAGCTGCTCACAAAATTCTCTAAAGGGTGTGTTATCGAACTGTCATCCATTGTTTGAAACAAGCACCCTAGGAATCCTAATAAGTTAAATGATGTTTTTCTAGACAAAGTTTCCGACGTTTTGCTCAGGAATCCTAATATGTCTAGGTATGTTGTTGAAGTGCTGACACTTGTCACATGCTTTGATGTAAGCCTTGTAGTCTGCTTGTATTGTTGGCCAATAGTAACCTGCACGGACTATTTTATGGACGAGGGACCTAGCTCTTGAGTATTTTTGCACATGCTCTTTCATGTACATCTCTCATGACATAGTGTGACTTGTCTTGAGTTAAGCATCTCAAGTAGGGTTGAGAAAAACTTCTTTTATACAATACCTCATCCATCAGAACAAATTTTGCTGCTCTAACCCTTAGCTATGGAGCTTCTTCTTTGTCCTTAGGGAGGAGTCCGTTCTTAAGATACAATTGGTGTAGTCCAATTAGCTTCCCCGTCTATCTATTGCACCTCAGGGACGTTTATACTTAGAATATACTGCTCTAGCCAGGCTATTAGCCTCAATGTTTTCTTCCCTTGGGACTTGATAGAACTTTGCTGTTATGAGGCCTTTGATAAAATGCTTGAATTTTCTTAAATATCTTTTCGTTCGTTCTTCTTTGGCTTCATACATTCCATTCACTTGGCCTATGATCAATTGTGAATCTCCCTGGACAACCACCAATTTGGCTCTCAATTCCTTAGCCAAATCCTAGTCCTTAATAAGAGCTTTATACTCAGCTTCATTGTTGGTTGTCTAGAACTGTAGATGAACGACATACTTTAGATAATGCCCTTCAGGCAACTGCAAGATTACTTCGACTCCTCCGGTGTGTTGAGTGGATGAACCATCTTCATGGATGATCCATTCTTTTGCCCCAGGTCTTTAATCTGTTGGCTATGAGCTGGAGTGAACTCCGTAATGAAATCCACAAATACTTGGGCTTTTATTGCTTCTGTTGGTCGATACCTTACGTCGAACTCATTGAGTTCAAATACTACTAGATCAGTTGTCCAGCTGCTTATAACTTGTTCATGGGCTTCTTGAGTGGGTCATCTATCAAGACGTTGATGACATGAGCTTGGAAGTAAGGTTTGAGTTTCCTTGTTGCTATTACCAATGAAGAAGCTAACTTCTTCATTGGTAGATATCATCCTTCAGCCCCTCTTAATTCCTTGCTGGTATAATTGACGGGCCTCTATGCCTTTCCTTCTTTTTTGACTAAGGTTAAGCTTACTACCTAAGGAAAGACTGCTAAATAGAGGTACAATTCTTCATCTGGCTTGGAAGGGCTCCATAAGGGAGTTGTTGTGAGATACGTCTTAAGGTCTTCAAATGCTTATTGACATTTGTCTATCCATTCGAATGCTCTCCTTAACACTTAGAAGAATGTTAAAACACTTCTCAGTAGTTTTTGAGACAAACCTGTTGAGAGCTACTACTCGTCCAGTAAGGCTTTGCACTTCTTTGACATTCTTTGGTGACTCTATGCTTAGTATTGCTTGGATCTTGTCAAGGTTTGCTTTAGTTCCCCATTATGAGACCATGAAACCAAGGAATTTTTTCGATGAAACTCCGAAGGGACACTTGCTCGGGTTTAGCTTCATGTTGTATTGTCTAAGCATGTCGAAAGTTTCTTGGAGGTCGTCTAGGTGTAGTGTCTCTTTTGTGCTTTTGACTAGCATGTCGTCCACATATACTTCAACATTCCACCCAATTTATGGAAAAAACATTTGATTAACTAGCCTCTGATAGGTAGCCCTTGCATTATTTAAACTAAAATACATTACTTTGTAGCAAAATAAACCTTGGCTTATAATAAAGGATGTTTTCTCCTAGTATGCCTCATCCATCTTGATCTGGTTGTAACCTAATAATGCATCCATGAAGCTTAGCAATTGGTGTCCTGTTGTTGAGTCCACCAGCTAATCAATGCGTGGAAGAGGATAATTATCTTTGGGGCATACCATCTGTGAAGTCCATGCACATCCTCTATTTGCCATTAGCCTTCTTAACCATCACTACATTTGCTAGCCAATCTGGGTAGTAGACTTCTTAGATGAACTTTGCTATTACTAACTTTTGGACTTCTTCTTTGATGGCGTTTTCCCATTCTAGGCCTTTTCAGATGGACAGGCTTGTAGGATTGGGATACATTTAAATGATGAGTTATCATGCTTAGGTTAATCCCATACATGTCTTCATGGCTCCAAGCAAACACATCCTTGCTCTTGTTGAGGAATTGACTAGGTCTTGCTTCATCTTCTCCTCTATACTCATTATTATCCTTGTGAATTTCTCTGGGTTGGATTCATCCAAAGGAATATCCTCCAATATCTCAATTGGCTTGGCGACCATCCTTCTTTCCTTGATATTTATCATTGGCAATTGCTTATCCATACACAACATGGCTAGATAACATTATCTGGATACTAATTGATCGCCTTGGACCTCTCATATGCCATACTGTGTTGGGAACTTAACGGTCAAATGATAAGTGGACGTTGCAACTCTTTAACTATTCAAGGTTAGTTGTCCTATGATGACATTGTATAAGAACAAGCAGTCAACTACGAGGAAATTCATTTCCTTGGTAATTTGCTGCGGATAAGACCTAACCATAACTGGTAGGGAGATAGTGCCTACTGGCAGAACCTTCGTCCCTCTAAATCTAGTTACGAGGACATTTGTTGGATGAAGTAATTCTTTATCAATCTTCAACTATTGGAAGGCCGGGTAATAAAGGATATCTACTGAGTTCCTGTTATCCACTAGTACTCTTCTTGTTATGTAGTTTGCAATCGTCAAAGTGATGACAATTGCATCGTCATGATGATGGTATAGCCTTCTTGCATCTTCATTAGTGAAGGTTATGGCTGGTTCGTTCGTCTTTAGTGCTCTTGGTGGACGACCAATACGTTGAACATTTTGAACCACTTGAACGTAGGTCTTCTTGGATCTGGACAAGTTGGCAGCCGATGTTCCCCCAATAATAACACTTATTTCTCCAAGTGGTGGATAGATTGGCTCTTCTACTTTTCCTTTTAGTGGTAGTCTTTCATCCTTGTGCTCTCTTCCAATAAAGTTCTTCAGTTTCCCTTGTTTGATAAACACTTCTGTTAGGACATATGTGATTCGATGTTAGGAACATATGTCAACATTTTATGTAATTGGCTAATCTTTTGACAAAACACACTTTACTTGTAATTGGGTAGATCTAGGATGTGTTTAATGCTTTAAGAAACAAGGTTTCAAGTTCAAGTGTTAAAGCTATGCAAGTCTGTCCAAGAATCAAGTAATGAAGTGCCAGATTTTAAACCTTGACAGTTAGCATCTATCGAGGTTTAAAAGCTGCTGAAGCCCATGACTCGATAGCTAGCTCGATAGATGGCTATCTATCAAGGTTTATGAAACTCAGTTTTTCAGAGCTATTTTTCATCCAATCTGTAAGGTTGAATTTATTCAACCATCTAATTGGCTTTATTCCGTGCCAAATTTGCTTGTAATTCAGCATTTAGTAATCCTGTATTTAGGTGGGTTTGTTGTAAGGGTAGTGAGTGAGATAAAGTGAAGTTTGCTCAAGAGTGTGCAAGAAAACAGAGACTCGCGGCTTGGCCTCGCGGGTGACTCGCGGCTGCAAGCCGCCAAATGCAGCACACGTGCCAAGCATGCCAGAAGGTGAACAGTCATGCTAGTTGGAGCACTACAGGACAAAATAGGACAACTAGCCATAGGGTTATCTCGCGACTGGATCTCGCGACTTAGTCAAGCCGCGAGGTCAAGCCGCGAGCCACCCCTGTTTTGTAAAACTTGACGTTTCACATTCCTCTCCCACTCCAGTATAAATACCCCTTTTACCCACAAATGTAAGAGAGCTTCCAGAGAGAATTTTGAGAGAGAAACCCTAAAGAAAAACAAGATTGATTCACCAACAATCTATACATTAGAGTCTCTTCAAATTCCTCAACTCTCTTCCTCTCCATTGTCAAATCCTTGAGAGGCATTTTACCAAACCTTGTTCTCACCATTTTCATTACTGTGAGAGAGCTGTTTGGATTTCTGGGAAGCAGTTAGGAAGGAACCAATCTTCATTGGTTGATGCTACGGTCTAGTAGCGGAATCCGGGAAGCTAGAAAAGAAAAAGGTCCGGCGCAACCTCATTGGAGTAAGAAGCTTGGAGGGCTTAGGTGCACTGGGTAGATTAGGCTTGGAGGCTCTATTGCTGTCCATGTATCCCAACTATATTTTCTAGTGGATTGTTTATCGCTTGGAGGGCGGCGGAGAGATTTTACCCCGAGGGTTTCGGTTTCCTCTTCGATAACACATCGCGTGTTGTCTTTGTGTTTGCATCTTCCTTCTTCTCTATCTTTGCCTTTTTATTATCTGCTGTGGGTTGTGATTTCATTTGACTTAGATAGTTTTACCAATTCCATATTATAGCTTATGTTAAGTTTCCGCACACTAGTTGTTTGACATAATACTTGAATTGGTTAAGTTGTAATTTGGGAGTCTAAACGTTCAAGGGTGTTTACACACATATTTGAACTTTCAATTGGTATCAGAGCGGGTACACTCTTATTGGTTTCAATACCATTGTATGATCCTTAACTCCCTTTTGAGATGGATCGGTCTCAATCCCTAAATGCACCTCCATATTTTGATGGTAGTTATGCTTTTTGGAAGGTTCACATGAGAGCTTTTCTGTGTTCTATTGATGAATCTGTTTGGGATGCTGTTGAGATAGGTTGGACCAGGCCTGAGGAAGCCAAATCCACATGGGATAAGGCAGCACTTGCTGCATCTAATGCTAACAGTAAAGCACTCAATGCTATCTTCTGTGGTGTGTCTCCAGATGAATTTCACAGGATTTCTCACATCACCATTGCCAAAGAAGCATGAGAGATATTGGAAACCACCTATGAAGGCACGAAGAAAGTGAAAGACACCAAGTTGCAAATGCTGACCACTCAGTTTGAGGAGCTCAAAATGAGTGAGGATGAGTCCTTTGACTCTTTCTATGGGAAGCTAAATGAGGTGGTTGTCAGTAAGTTCAATTTGAGGGAGAAAACGGAGGATTCTAAAATTGTAAGGAAGATCCTTCGATCTTTGCTGGTGCCGGAAAGTTTTCGTGCAAAAGTGACAGCGATTGAAGAGAGCAAGGACCTTGATGACATTAAAGTCCAGGAGCTGGTTGGTTCTTTTCAGACTTATGAGATGTTGCTGCCCAATCAACGGAAGAGTAAATCTCTTGCTCTTAAGACCATTAATGAGAAGGTGGAAGATCAAGACTCATCGGGAGAAGATGTGGTTGACAAAGATGTTGCAAACCTTGTCAAAAATTTCAAAAAGTTCTTGAAATTAAAAAATAATGGCAAATTTGATGACAAAAGAAAATTCCAAAGTTCAGGAAGGGAGAAAAGGGAATTCAAAAAGAAAGATGGAAAAAAATCCCAACCTACACAAGGTGTCACTTGTTTCGAATGTAACGGGCATGGACACTTTAAGAAAGAATGTCCGAATTATTTGAAATCGAAAGGCAAAGTGTATGCCACGACATTGAGTGACTCGGATTCATCTGACTCAGAATCTGAAGAAAGCTGTGATGGAGAGGGGAACTATTCAGTTTTTATGACTATTGCTCATGTTGAGTCTTCAGATGAGTTGAATCTGCTTGTACGAGACCTTGGAGAACATAGTGATGATGAATCACTGGGAATTGTTGAAGAATCAGATGCTGAAGAAGATGAAAGCACAGCCAATCTTCAAGAGAATTATAACTCACTCCTAGAAAAGTCGGGTGAGTACACAAGGGTGGCCAAGGCTGCTGTGAGAAAAATGAAGAAGGCAGAGGAGGACTACAAAAGTCTCCTAATCCGATATAGGGAGGCCAAATGTGAGATAGAAACACTGAATGGTGAGCTGTCCGAAGCTTACACAAAAGTGAGATTTCTTGAGTAAGAGGTTTTGCAAGCAAATGCTAAAATAGAGAGGGTCACCACCAAGAAGCTAGATGATGTTATTTCATCTCAAAAGAGTTTTTCAGACAAATCCGGATTGGGATATATCAGAGGAAGTAGCTCATCTGAAACTGTCACTAAAGAAGTGAAGTTTGTAAGGGCCAAAGATCCAGTTGTAGTTGACCTTACTGATGAGAAGCTCAAGATGGAGGAGAAGAAGAATGTGGTGAACCAACGGTTGTTGAATTCCCGTAATCAATCTGTGGGCAGGTCTGAATCTCGTGCCAAGTCACGTCCACGACCATAAAGAGGTCCTAGAGCAACTTATGTGTGTCATTATTGCGGACTTCAAGGGCATACTCGACCAAATTGCCAAAAGCTGAGAGCAAAGAATAGTGTAACTCCTCAAAGGTCAGGAGGACCTAGAAATGATAAAAGAAATTGGGCAGGTGAACAATCTAGAGATCAGAATGGTGATCCCGGAATGATGAATGTAATGAAGATGATTGGTGCATTCACCAACTGCTTGGAAAGCTTCTCACGAAGGTTTGAAAGCCCTAACTCCCGTACCCAATCCTATAAGGAAATCACCCCAAACGCAAGTGACGTGTGGGTGAAAAAGGGTACTCATGTATAAGCAGTACAATATGTCCATGCATTAATACTTCCTATGCTTTGCGACGATGTTTGTTTGTTTGCTTGTTGTTTTTGCTGTTGGTTGTTTGCTTGTCCTCTTGTGCATACTTTTAATTTATTTCGTTTTTTATCAATCTTTTTCTTCTAGTGTCAAAAATCCAAAAATCACATAAAAATTAGAAAATCAAAAAGTTTGATTGACATTGTTGAGCTTTTATCTCAAAACCTGTTTTGCCTTGTACCTTTGTGCTAATGGCTTTGTGCATTTTCGAGTATTGCTTGTTTCTTTGCACTCATATCACTGTGGGAGAAATCTTGAAATCTATGTGATTGTTGTAAATAGATCTTCAAACTTGTCATGAATGATTAGTGAATGGTTATGATGATCTTGAAACATGCATAGACTTGTGTCTATATATCTTCCCACTCTTTATTTTTGTTTTTGCTAAAAAGAGCTCACCAAATGTAAATCTCCAAATGAAAAGAGATATTGAGCTGCAAAAACTTGTCGCACATTCTAGTATTCGACTAGGAAAAAGGGTAAGCGACCTTATATTAAAGAGAATGTTTATTCAAAAAGCCAAAGGCTTGTTCATTAAAGTGAAATATCAAATATCACTCTCACAATGAGAGGTGATTGCCTCAAAAGATCAAAATGATCAAATGTTATGACTAAAAGTGGAGTCAAATGTAAAGCTTCAAGTTATGTTATCAAGTTTTGTGGGAGGTCATATATACATATTTCTATAATTGAGATGGGTCACATGATCTAGTGCTAATTGTGTATGCCTTGGTTGAATTGATCATTGAAGCTTCACATTAGACTAAGGACTATCTCATTGTTGATATCCATACACAACACACAAGTTTATGTTCAATAAATGCCATATTCATTTGTGTGATTGTACTTGATGAAATGTGTTTTCACATGCTCAATCTTTGTTAATTCAAGCACAAAAAGATTTTTGAGTGTTTTAGGTGTTTTTGGAAAGTATTTTGTTTGAAAAATCTGAAAATTTCAAAAATCTAGTTTTGCCCTATTTTGGCGACTCAGTCGCGGGTATGTCAAGTCGCGGGCCTCAGTCGCTTCTTCGCGGGTCATTTTTGGCGACTTGTTCGCAAGTGGAAGGTCCAGTCGTGAGGGTTACTCAGAGATTTTCGTGGCTTAGATCGCGACTCTCTCACGGGTAGACCTTCCAGTCGTGAAAAACACTTAGAAAAATTTCTCAAATTTTTGTCCTTGAGTGTTTTGGCGGCTTGAACTGGCGAATTTGTGGCGACTCACTCAAGTCGTGAAAAATGCGTGTTTGGCAAAAATAGGGGCAGTTTTTAAATCTTTTTCAGTTTTTCCCTCGAATTTTTGTGACTGTTCATCTTCTCTCTAAACTGTCTCCTTCCCAAACACTCCGTGTACCCATTTTCAAACCTCATTGGTGCTTCATTTCTTATCCAAATCATCAAGAAAAGGTATGGGTCTTGTTTTCCTCATCTCATTTTCCCTATTTCATGGATGTTTTTATTACCATTTGGATTGATATTGTGTTCGAAACATTCCTCTCTTTGTGTGATGGGTATGGCTTGTTATGTTTGTTGTTGTTTTCATCTGTTTTCATGTTGAGTGGTCACAATGTGCTTTTTCATTGTTCTGCTATTTGTCTGTTGTTGATTCTGAAAATCTTTTGTTAAATGGGTTTGGTATTTATATGACTTGCTCATTTCACTTGTTTGTGTGTTGATGTTGGTTTACGGCATTAGTTTACTGTGCTTTCATGTTAACATAATGTGTGTTTCACAGCCATGTGCTCTAGTTTGGGTGCTCTGTTACTTCATTTTGAAAATTTTTTTCCCATGTTCATATCTTTTGTGGCATGTTTTATGATATCTGTTCTTAATGTTCGAATGCTGTATTTGTTTGCATATCATGGTCATGGTAAACTGTCTCATTGACAGTTCTGTTTGATTTTGTCTCTCTATGCACCATTTTGCTGCACCTGTCATTTTGTGCTCCTTAGTATTGTTGGAAGTTTGGTTGGGTCTGCACTATCTTCAGTTTGTATTTATGTATTGAAATCTCTGTTTTTCACTTCTATTAGCATTGAATCATGTTGATATTTATCTTGTGTGGTACTGTTGTTGGTTCTTTGCTGGGGGCCTATTTTCTTGCAGATGTCTCGTCGATCTTCCAGGGGTAAAGACATTGTTGCTGACGATCCAGCAACACCAGTTGCTAAAAGGACTCAACTATCATCATAGGCATCTCAAGACCCCAATGAGGAGAGGTTCAGAACTCCGCTTACCTCACACATCTACTCAAACATCTTTGACAAGTCAACTCCTATAGTGGAACGGGTGGTGGAGTTTAACACATTAGGGACCACCTTTATCCCTCGTATCTTTGAGCAACGAGATTGGGCAAACTTGTTTGGGAATTTTGACGATCCAGTGGATGAACTGGTCAAAGAATGCTTCTCCAATGCAACTGATCTTGGAACTGAACTTATTTTCTGGATCAGAGGAAAAGAGTTTGGCATTTCTCCAAACTCCATCGCAGATCTTCTCGGCATCACTAGACTTCAGAATGTGGATCTAACTCCGTACGATGATCGAACTCCAGAGGTTGAAGAAATTCTACAAATCCTAGGATCCGATCATGAAGTATCCAATACAGGAACATCCATCAGCACCGCAAAGTTTGCACTAGAGCTGACCACACTGAAGTTGATCATGTTCACCAATCTCTACCCACTGTCCAACACTACATTCATCAATCTTGGGAGAGCTCTATTCCTTTGTGATCTTATTACAGGAGTCCCCATTGATATATGTGCTCACATCTATTACACCTTGAGGAAGACCGCGGTTCGAACTGCAGTTAGAGGAATTATTCCATTTTGCAGTCTCATCATGAAGCTCATTCTTCGTGAAGGCATTGTTCCTCCTACAGATGGAAAAATATTGACCCGTCAGCGTCCTATTTCCATGTTCACTCTTCAAGCTAGCAGAAGTCACTCCTCTAAAACACCAAGGAGTGCTCACATCTCTCCGGTTACTCCATCTGCCCCTGAGTCAGAGACACCTGCACATACCACATCTACTTCGTGTGCTGTTCCTGAAGCTTCACAAGCTAGTATTCCGCAAGCACAGACTGCTCCTCATAGTGATAGAGTGGGCAGTTTACTTGAGCATATTCAGAAACGCATTGATGAGATTGTGACAATTCTCTACTCCACAAACAACCATGCTCAAATGCGTCTCGAGACTATGGAGAATCAGCTAGACGCTATTCAACGAAAGTTGGATGACAGCCTTTAGCTATTCGTGCCAAAAAGGGGGAGAGCATTCAGTAAGGGGGAGAAAGTTCAAAGGGAAGTGTGCATAGTGATAGGGGGAGTACACACATTCTTTTGTCATACTTTTGTTTTAAGTTTTATCCTCTAAACTTATAGGTTTATGTTTTTGGAATATTTTAGTGTTTATATGGTTTTGATACACTGTGGTTTTGGTGTATAGTTGTTTCTAACTCATAACTTATACTCTTGGTTTAATCTTTTATATATTTTGATGATGTTATTCAGGATGTATTGTGGTTTGTACCCATGTGCTTTTGTAAGCTTTTAGGGTTAATGTTTTATGCATATTTTGTGGGCTTTATGGTATGTACCTTGCTTAATGCAGCCTTTTATGCTATGTTGAAATCAGTACTTACATCTAAATATCTTGCATTTTGATTTATGTACTGTCAATCTTGTGCCCTTGTAGGATTGTTCCTAGATGCATATACCTTGTGTATTATGCATTGATTGAGTGTTGAACATACAAGTATCTTGCCTTGTGCTTGTTAACTTGTATGTCCTTGTGTTCATTCCAAGTGTGAATGAGCACTGTGATCACTACCTTGTGGTGTTCACTTGGTTGATCAAGCCATGGTTTGTTTCTTAACTCCATCTTTGCTTGATCACATATTACCTGTTTCATATGCATTTTACGATTTTCTGCTTAACAATGATCATGGTGTATTGTTGTGTTTCAGGAGTCTTATGTTCATATGATTCAAGTGCTTCATAGCTTCTAGAGTTACGTGTGAGTGAGTTTTGTTCAACTGTTCCTAACTCACATGTTAAGTCCAGAGTCTGTTTTAGGGTTTTGTCACGGAATAGCCAAAGGGGGAGATTGTAAGGTTGAATTTATTCAACCATCTAATTAGCTTTATTCTGTGCCAAATTTTCTTGTAA
This sequence comes from Quercus lobata, assembly GCF_001633185.2. Classification (NCBI taxonomy): domain Eukaryota; kingdom Viridiplantae; phylum Streptophyta; class Magnoliopsida; order Fagales; family Fagaceae; genus Quercus; species Quercus lobata. The sequence goes on along the minus strand of NC_044907.1, from coordinate 56,132,005 downwards.
TTCAGCATTTAGTAACCCTGTATTTAGGTGGGTTTGTTGTAAGGGTAGTGAGTGAGATAGAGTGAAGTTTTCTCAAGAGTGTGCAAGAAAACAGAGACTCACGGCTTGGCCTCGCGGGTGACTCGCAGCTACAAGCCGCCAAACGCAGCACACATGCCAAGCATGCTAGAAGGTGAACAGTCATGCTAGATTGAGCACTACAGGACAAAACAGGACAACTACCCATACGGTTATCTCGCGACTGGATCTCGTGAATTAGTCAAGTCGCGAGGTCAAGCCACGAGCCACCCCTGTTTTGTAAAACCTGACGTTTCACATTCCTCTCCCACTCCAGTATAAATACCCCTTTTACCCACAAATGTAAGAGAGCTTCCAGAGAGAATTTTGAGAGAGAAACCCTAAAGAAAAACAAGATTGATTCACCAAAAATCTATACATTAGAGTCTCTTCAAATTCCTTAACTCTCTTCCTCTCCATTGTCAAATCCTTGAGAGGAATTTTACCAAACCTTGTTCTCACCATTTTCATTACTGTGAGAGAGTTGTTTGGATTTCTGGGAAGCAGTTAGGAAGGAACCAATCTTCATTGGTTGATGCTACGGTCTAGTAGCGGAATCCGGGAAGCTAGAAAAGAAAAAGGTTCGGCACAATCTCGTTGGAGCAAGAAGCTTGGAGGGCTTAGGTGCACTGGGTAGATTAGGCTTGGAGGGCTATTGCTGTCCATGTATCCCGACTATATTTTCTAGTGGATTGTTTACCGCTTGGAGGGCGGCAGAGAGGTTTTACACCGAGGGCTTCAGTTTCCTCTTCGATAACACATCGCGTGTTGTCTTTGTGTTTGCATCTTCGTTCCTCTCTATCTTTGCCTTTTTATTATCTGCTGTGGGTTGTGATTTTAATTTGGCTTAGATAGTTTTACCAATTCCATATTATAGCTTATGTTAAGTTTCCGCACACTAGTTGTTTAACATAATACTTGAATTGGTTAAGTTGTAATTTGGGGGTCTAAACGTTCAAGGGTGTTTACACACATATTTGAACTTTCACAATCTGTGGGTATATGTTTGGGTTTTCTTTTCTCACAACCCTAAACACATATAAGGATTATTTTGAGGGCCGTCAAATGTGAAACAAGTTGCACAAGAGCACAATTCCACAAGTGTGGAGAAAAGTGTGACTGGAAGCTTAGTTTGCCCTAGTTCATCTTTCTCTTGGAGAAGCTGCTGTGTTTGTACACCATAGGGTTTTGTGACCAAGCAACTTCGTGATCTTCATCGTATGATGAACTGAAGAACTTTACAGCCAACATCTTTCTTAAGTTGGTGATTAAGTCGCGTACTGGGATCCGCACATCTATTGGCTAGTCACAACCTGGAAGCAGTGCATTGAAAAGGAGAGATTGTCACTACAGAACAAGTCCAATTGGGTATTGGGGTAAGGGTTCAACTGTAGGTTTGTATAAGGTATTGAGATTCTTTTACTTATAACCACTTGTTTTAATAATAGTGGATTCTTAGGAGTGGTGATCTTAAAATCACCCAGTGGGGTTTTTGCCGTGTAGGTTTTCCTCTTTCGTAAACAAATCACCATGTCAATTTATTTTCCGTTGCATACTTAGTTTAATTGGTGATTTGTTTGTGCTACCACGCATCTTAGATGTTAATTTGATTAATTAATAAAACTGGCTAATTAATCAATTAATTCATCACAAGGGGTCAATACATTCTTGGCCTATCAAGTGGTATTAGAGCAGACACACTCTGATTAGGGTTAATCTTTGCTGTGTGATCCATTGACCCCTGTTTGTCATGGATAGAGGACAGTCTCTTATTATACCTCCTTTATTTGATGGCATTAACTATGCATACTAGAAAGTATGCATGAGAGCTTTCTTACAGTCTTTAGATGAGAAAGTGTGGCAAGCTGTGGAGATAGGTTGGACGAAGCCTACGAAAGTGCCGGCCGACTGGGATGATGCTAAGATCAAAATGGTAAACTTCAACAGCAGAGCACTAAATGCTCTATTCAGTGCAGTCATAAATGAGGAATTTAAGAAGACATCCTCCACTGAAATTGCTAAGGAAGCATGGACCATTCTCCAGACAACCTATGAAGGAACCAAGGCTATCAAGAATTCAAAGTTTTAGAGGCTCACTACAAGCTTTGAGGAGATCAAGATAGAGGAGGATGAGTCATTTGATGAGTTCTATGCCAAGCTCAAGGACATAGTAAACTCAACATTTAATCTTGGGGAAACCATTCTAGAACCCAAGATTATGAGAAAGGTGCTCAGATCTCTACCCGAGAGATTCCATGCCAAGATCACTACGATTGAGGAATCAAAGGATATTGACAAAATTTCTTTGACAAAGTTGGTTAGCAATCTGCAGACCTATGAGTTGGGTTTGAGAAGGATCAGAAAATTGAGCAAGAGCAAGAGCAAGAGCATGGCTTTGAAAGCCAAGAGCAATGACACAGATGAGTCTTCAGAAAATGAAGATTCTAAGATGAAATCCTATATTATAAGGCAGTTTAAGAAGTTTATGAAGAATGCCAACGCAAAAGGATTTGACAAGGACCAAAAGTAATCCAGTTCTTCGCAATTCAAGACTCAAGACAAAAGGAAGAAGGATGCTAGGGATGGCAGTCAGTACACTGTTCCTTCAGGACCAAAGTGCTTTGGGTGTCAAGGTTTTGGTTATATAGAACAAGAGCGCCCTACTTATCTCAAGACCATCTGAAAAAGTAAGGCACTTGTTGCTACCTTGAGCGACACTGATCCTAAGGATGACTTCGATAATAAGGATGATGGAATCCTAAATGCCTTCACTGCCACTATAAATCCTACTGAGGGGATTGCTGAAGATGTGGATGAAGAAGAGGAATTGGTGGAGTCTAAGTTTAAGAAGATGGATGAACAAGATGACATCCACATAGCCTATGCAAAGTTATACAAGGTTTCTGAAAAGCATGAGAAGTTGTATAGGTTAGCCATCAAGAGGCTTAGTGATGTGGAGCTTGAGTGAGAAGAAATCTCCACAGAGTTTGATGAAGCCAATCATATTATTGGAGCACTGAGGTTTAAGAATAATTTCTTGGCTGAGAAGACCAAGAAGCTTGAGGTAAAACTGTTCCAAGTCAGAGCTCAGCTGGAAAGGACTTCAAGCTCTAAGCTCGATGAGATGCTCAGTCTTTAGAAATTGGATTCCGATTGAACCGGTTTAAGGTATGATTTCCCTTTTCCTAGTATTGCTTCTACTAGTATTACTATTTTTTTTTCCTCTTGCTAATAATGTTGAAACTGAGAACAATGGTATTAAGAATGAATTAGCTAGTGAGAATGTAGACAAGAGTAAATCTATCTTAGAAGCACCCCCTGAGCTTGGTAAGAAAGAGATTAAAAACCCTAGGGCTAAGAAGGGAAACTTTCAAAAGCCTAAGCAGAAAAAGCAGCATTTCTGTCATCACTACGGTGCAACTGGACATACTTGACTTAATTGCTACAAGTGGTTAGCCACTCAAAAGAGCAACAACATGATCGCGTTGGGAGACCAAAATCAGTTTCCATCCTTTTTTACTTCTCTTGGAGATCTTCTCAAAGCCCATATGTTCCTTTCGAACTTGAATGGTTTTAACTCTTCCCCCTCACTGCCGAATCAAGAGTTTGCTAAATGGAATGGTTCTTCCAAGGTGTGGAAGGAAAATGGCTCCAAGTGATTCTGTCACTTATTCTCTCTCCCCCCCTTGTGTTTTTGTTTTGCATTAATTGTGTGTTTTGCTTTATTATTTTGAGCCAGTCTAGTTTTATGCATTGATTTGTCTTGTTTAGCATGTTTTTGTTTGGTTACTTTTTAGTTTTGTTTTATTTTGTTTTTCATATAAAAATAATTGAAAAATCAGAAAAATACAAAAACAGTGTGTGTTTGTGTACATTGATACTTGTGTACCTTGGATGGCCATTGAAACAAAGTTTTCTAAACTTTGTATCTTTTGTTGCTTAGATGAGCATCTCTATGCACAACTAAGCAAGTGAGCTTTGTGGCTTGTGTGTGTGACGAGTAAGATTTAGTGATCTCTTGTACTTAACACTCGTATCACTCTTTTTGATGGAAATGACTAGAAAATTCTAAGAGAAAGGCATAAATAACCATCTCACCACTGTTGCCTGCCAATCATGAAATGACATCTGTATGCTTTGGCATAGGAAAAATGCAATGTCAAAAACTTAACATAATTGGGTATTTCTTTTCTTTCTCTTATATGCTCATGTATGATTTGTTTAAAAAGAAAAATATGTAAAGAAAAAATAAGAGAAAAAAGATCAAAATGCTTTATATATGATTGCAAGCGTGTATTTTAGAAGATGTGAGAGCTATAGGATGTACCTCGAAGGTGATAGTCCCCATCAAACAGTTATGATTGTGTGTGAGTTAAAGTGATTTTCTCATATCTCAAATCGTCATAACATATAGACACTTATGCAATCTTGCAATGTTTTTCACACACAACATGCAATATTCTTTGCTACTTTTGATATATGTGCAGGTACAATGTGATTTGACTATCACAAGGAATACTTGTGTTAATGTATGCTCACTAAACTGTCTTAACTTTTTTTTTAAATATAAAATTAGTTAGACTTGTTTAGTGTGTATGTGTGTGTGTGTTTTGGGATCTTTGTGCTTAACATATATATATATATATATATAGATAGATAGATATATATTTTTTTTGTGTGTTGAAAGATGTTTTTGAGAGCTTAAAATGTTGTTTGGGTCTTTGATTGAACATCATGCTCGATTGCATCATATCTGTGTTTTTCTCTCCCTTGAAAAACCGTTTTTAAGCAATCTCGATAGCTCTCGACAGATAAGCTATCTATTGAGACCCTTCAACCTCTTTTTATCGCATTCTCAATAGCTCTCGATAGCTAGTTTGATTAATCGAGAAACTTTCTATCTCCTCGATAGCTGCTCGATAGCTACCTCGATCCATCGAGCTTCTTCGTTGAGAAAACCTTTCTTTTGATCCTCGATAGCTCCTCGTTAGCTCTTCGATAGCAAAAAGGCTCGTTTTAAACCTCGATAGCTTCTTGATAGCTCTTGATTGATCAAGGTATAAATGAGTTTCCTATAAATAGGATTCTCGCGATTTTTGTCTCATTTCTTCTTGATCTCTCTCGATAGACAGATTTCTCTCCTTCTCTCAATCACCCAAAACTCAAGCTTTTCAACTTCCTCACTTCATTTTTGGTCTCAAGATCTCTGTTCCACATCTGGTATAAAAACTTCTTCATCTTTATCATGCATTTTCATGATCTTTGACCTAACTTTTGGGGTTTTTGAAATTGTTTGAGATTTTTCAAAACTTTTGAGTTTTTGTTAAAATTTTGGCATAGGTTTTTGTTAAAATGATCTTTAAACTTCATGCATTGCATCACATGTGCATTATAACAATGTTTCATGCATTTTAGATGTGTGTTTACTTTATTGCTATTTTGTGTGCTGGTAGGTTTGGATTGGGCTGAGCCCATGATGAATTTATATTTGCATGTCACATGTTCATGCATTCTCATGCATACGTACCTTCAATTCTATATATTTTGATATATTTGTTGTTTTGGTACTTTTCTGATTTTCTCCCTCTCTTTCTCTCTTTCTCTCCCTTTTACGTTAGTTGCGTCATGGCACCTAAACGTAAATCTATTCCGTCCTGGAACCCTCTTCGTTCCGGAGCATCTTCTTCTTCTTCTCCATCTGATCCCACTCCTTCTCACGTCTGATTCCATGATGAGAAGGCCAAATTGGACTTCTTGGAGAACTTCTCACGTCTGGTCTCGGTCACGCGCCCTTCCGTGATTATACAGAAGTTCTACTCCAATATGCACGGATTTGATTACTCTATACCTCAGTTTTCTACTTGCATTCAAGGTATACGTATGGTAGTTACTCTGGATATTGTATCCGAGGTACTACACGTCCCTAGGGTAGCGCATCCTGACTACCTTGATTGTCAGCATCTGAGGACAGTGTCCAAAGACGAACTCTCGTCTCTATTTTGTGAGACACCTTCTTCATGGGGTGACCGTCAAAACACCTCATGCTCGGCCTTTGCTAAAGGTTCGAGAATCCTTAATATGGTGATGATATTTATTCTTCATCCATTGTCTCACTATAACACTACCACAGAGCCTCGTGCTCGCTTTTTATTATCCCTCCTTGAGGATCTCTCTATTGACTTCCCCTTACACTTTATACTCTCCTTTATAGATGTTTATAAGGACACGACGACTTGTGATAAGCTCATTTTTCCTCCTACTATCACGAGATTCCTTTGCCACTTTTCTGTCTCCTATCCTGAGTCTCCCCACTTCTCATATATATATGTGCCATTGACGCCACTACCGTTAAGTGGAGTCTTGCATAACTTCGCTCGAGGTAACCTCGGACAAAGACAGCAGCTCCTCTGGCTTCTACTGCTCCATCCACCTCTGCTCCTTTTTCTTCAGCAAGTGGAGTGACACTTGAGGCCATTATGGCATAGCTTGTGCGCATGGATGCTTTCCTTGACACTCTCAGTGATGAGTTATGTCAAGTGAACACCCGTGTCGGTCATATTACGTGACGACAGGCTGTGATTGGTGGTTACACAGTGGCTTCCTCTCTCGAGGCATCTGAGGATGAGAGTGATGGCTTCGGCAATGCTGATGATGCTGAGGATGATGATGATGGCTCGCCTAGTGATGATGAGATGTCTTCTTGATTTACTTTCCCTTTGTCACTCGTGACAAAAAGGGGGAGTAATTTTGAGATGAGAGTAGTCATACTCATAGGGGGAGGGTTAGTTTAGGAGATAGGGAGAGTGTTTATATTAAGAGATGTAGTGAGGATTTTATGTATCTTTTTCTTTTCTCTCTATTTTAGATACATTGTTCATGTACCTTGGATCTTGTGATCATATTATGATAGCAAACCTTGTACTTGTTGATATATATATATATATATATTTGAGGTTGTTATTACAATTTTTTCACCCATCTCTCCAAGTGTTGTTTCTTTTCTGTTTTTATACACATGTTACTTATTTAGTGTATGCAATTTATTATTTCTGTTTCACACTAAGATGTCGTGATGGGTTTTGTTTAAAGTATTTTAGAAAAACAGGTTGTCAAAGTCTACTTGCCATAAACTCTCTTCTTGCAAAGTTTTTCAAAAGTTTGTGTTAGGATAGATTTTATTGTATTCAACAAGTGAATATGAGTTGAGTGATTTATGACTTCTCTCATATCTCATTTGTTTGTTGCGGTTTTGTCACGGATTGCCAAAGGGGGAGATTGTTAGGACATATGTGATTCAATGTAAGGAACATATGTCAACATTTTATGTAATTGGCTAATCTGTTAGGACATGTGTGATTCACTTGTTAGGAACATATGTCACTGTTTTATGTAATTGGCTAATCTTTTGACAAAATGTACTTTACTTGTATTTGGGTAGATCTAGGATGTGTTTAATACTTATTTCAAGTTCAAGTGTTAAAGCCATGCAAATCTGTCCAAGATTCAAGTGTGAAAAGTGCTGTTCATTAAAACTCAACAACTAGCCATCTATCGAGACTTGAAGAGCTGTTCTAGCCCGTGGCTCAACAGTAGCTCGACAGATAGGCATTTGTCGAGGTCTATGAAGTTCAGTTTTTCAAGACTGTTTTTCATCCAATCCGGGATTATGTTTTTGGGATTTCTTTTCTCACAACCCTAGACATATTAAAAGATTATTTTAAGGGCTGTTAAAGGTGGAATAAGTTAAACAAGTGTTGAGCAAAAGTTTGTTCAAGCAAATTGTGACCAGAGATAGAATTTGCCCTAATTCATCTTTTTTGTGAAGAAGTTGCTGTGTTTGTGTACCGTAGGGTTTTGTAACGAAGGAGCTTCTTGATCTTCATTGTGTGATGAACTGAAGAAATTTGTAGCCAATAACCTTCTCTAGTTGGTGATTTAAGTCACGTACTGGGATCCACATAATTGGTTAGTCACGTACTGGGAGCCGTGCATTACAAGGAGAGATTGTCACTACAGAACAAGTCCAATTGGGTATTGGGGTAAGGGTTCAACTGTAGGTTGATATAAGGTATTGGGATTCCTTTACTTGTAACCGCTTGTTTTGATAATAGTGGATTCTTGGGAGTGGTGACCTTAAAATCACCCAGTGGGGTTTTTGCCGTGTTGGTTTTCTCCATTCGTAAACAAATCACTGTGTCAATTTATTTTCCGCTGCTTACTTAGTTTAATTGGTAATTTGTTTATACTACCACGCGCTTTGCATGTTAATTTGATTAATTAATAAACTTGACTAATTAATCAATTAATTTATCATAAGGGGTCAATTCGTTTTTGGCCTATCCTAATCCTTTGACAAAATGCACTTTACTTGTAATTGAGTAGATCTAAGATGTGTTTAATGCTTCAAGAAACAAGGTTTCAAGTTCAAGTGTTAAAACCATGCAAGTTTGTCCAAGAATCAAGTAATGAAGTGCCAAATTTTAAAACTCGACAGCTAGCATCTATCGAGGTTTAAAAACTGCTGAAGCCCATGGCTCGACAGCTAGCTCAATAGATGGCTATTTATCAAGGTTTATGAAACTTAGTTTTTTGGAGCTATTTTTCATCCAATTCGTGGGTATATGTTTGAGTTTTCTTTTCTCACAACCCTAAACATATATAAGGATTATTTTGAGGGCCGTCAAAGGTGACACAAGTTGCACATGTGCACAATTCCACAAGTATGAAGAAAAGTGTGACCGGAAGCCTAATTTGCCCTAGTTCATCTTTCTCTTGAAGAAGTCATTGTGTTTGTATACCATAGGGTTTTGTGACTAAGCAACTTTGTGATCTTCATCGTATGATGAACTGAAGAACTTTGCAGCCAACATCTTTCTCAAGTTGGTGATTAAGTCGCATACTGGGATCCGCATGTTTATTGGTTAGTCACGTGCTGAGAGCTGTGCATTGAAAATGAGAGATTGTCACTACAAAACAAGTCCAATTGGGTATTGGGGTAAGGGTTCAACTGTAGGTTGGTATAAGGTACTGTGATTCCTTTACTTGTAACCGCTTGTTTTGATAATAGTGGATTCTCAGGAGTGGTGACCTTAAAATCAACTAGTGGGGTTTTTGCCATGTAGGTTTTTCCCATTTGTAAACAAATCACTGTATCAATTTATTTTCCGCTGTATACTTAGTTTAATTGGTGATTTGTTTGTGCTACCACGCATCTTGCATGTTAATTTGATTAATTAATAAACTTGGCTAATTAATCAATTAATTCATCATAGGGGGTCAATACATTCTTGGCTATCAACTTCAATTTGCTGCTTTAGATCATAACACTCATCAGTGTCGTGCCCTTGGTCTTAGTGGAAATGACAATACTTGCTTTGATTCCACTTACTAGGATCCTCCTTAAGCTTTTCTGGCCATTTCAAGGATGGATCATCCTTGGTGTGCATCAACACTTGGTCAAGTGAAGCATTTAAAGGCGGGTAATTGGAGTATCTTCTTGAGGACGATCCTACCTTTTTTCCATCTCCATCACTTTTTTCTCTTATCTTGGCCTTTTTTGGAAGAGGGTCCTATTTTGGATGATGCATGCATCCAGCCTCCATTTGTTCAGTGTTCTTCTTCCTTTTGGCAATATTTGCATCCTCAGCATTCATCAAACTTTGGGCTGAACGTATTAGCTCAGCCATCGTTTGTGGCTTATACCGTTTGTGAATGAACAAGTCGGAGGTAACTCCATTGTAAAAGGCTACCAAAAGAATTTTTTTATCCATCTCATCTACCAGTGGCTTCCCTATTAAAACAACTGATGAAAGTCCGAAGATTCTCGTTCTTTGCTTGCTCTATTTTAGCAGGCTAGATGAGGAGCACTTATGCCTTTAGCCTCCAACAATGTTGTCAACGAACAATTAGCTTAACTCTTGAAACGAAGTTATAATGTTTGGTGGTTGTTTGCCAAACCATACCCTCGCTGGACCTTTTAGCGTTGTAGAGAAAGCTTTGCACATGATCTCGTCTGGAACACCTTGGAGGTGCATTTTTGTCATGAATGTGGTAATGTGATCATAAGGATCTCTCGCTTTCCATCATACGAGTCCAAGGTAGGCATTTTGAACTTGGAGTGTAAAGGATGACTCGTGATGGATGTAATGAAGGGAGAGTCAGTTTTGTGGATGAGATCATCCGCATGATTCGTCCCCCCCCATGGAGTCCTTCATCTCCTCCATGGCTTTCTTCGTCTAGTCTATCTCTTTCTCTAAAAGTGGCACCCTTCGAGTGATGGTGCCTCTGGATTGATCTCCTCCATTAGCATTGTTCTTCGCCCCTCCATTCTCTGAGTTCTACCTAAGTTCCTCGACGCGTCGATGTTGACATTTTTTTTCTATTGACTTCCCTAGTTAACTCCTAGTTTTGTTGTGTCAAGTTTGCCATTGCAACTGCCATGGATTGCAATTGTTGTTGGACGGATGTTGGTGGCGGTGCTGGTGCATGGTTTGGATGACTGGAGGCATTTCCACTTTCCTAGTGCTCTGGGCTTGTGGCCATCAACCTAGTTTGGACCATGTAGCCTTTTATCTTAGAAAGCAAAGTGGTTAACACATAGAACTTTCTCCCACAGACGGTGCTAACTAATGACGCTCGAAAATCAGTAGGATGAATACTCTCGGCTTCAATGGTTGGATGACCTGAAAACAAAGGAAGATTGAAGGTGATTGGGGTGAACCAGCCAATGACGCTCCGACAGTTATGTTAGTTTTCTTTCTAAAACTCAAGTGTGGTGGATGAGGCTTGGTCCCTTTTATAGAGAGTTTGGAGTGGGTCTAGTTGTTAGGTTCCACTAATATCATAAGAGATGTGTGGACTTGGTGGGGAGAATGAAGCGAATTTCGGGGAATTCACCTCACATTCCGAGATGAGGGTTAGTGGTATAATCATTCGAGATTGTGGAAAATGTTCATAAATTTACTAAGTATTTATTGGTCATCCATACCTTCTCATGTTATGAATGACCATGTTCTCTTTGGATGACTAGATCCTCTTTGGACGACTGGTGACATGCTTGGACATCCTTATTTTATGTTTGTGGTGCATATTCCTTTCTTCTTTTTATTTTTTATTTTTTTGAAGACTATCTTGGACGTTACTGGTCTTGGACGACCATTATGGATGAAGTTACTTGTTGTTGATCACCATCAATAATATTATGAGATTTGCCAAATCTCAAACATCTTCCATTTTTATATTTATTCTAGATTTATTTTTCATCTTAAAATTTTTAATTTTTTTTTTAGCTCAAGAGTAAAAATAGGATTTAAAAAAATAAATAAATAAATTAGGGATTAAAAATTTAAGGAAAAGGCATAAGATTCTTAATAGTTTAATGACCATTTTTTAAATTTTAAAAAAATGACTAAAATTTATCCTAAAAGGGATGAAAATAAAACTTTTAAAATGATGAAAAAAATTCATGCAAATTTTAAGAGAGAAAATAATATTTTAGATTAAAAAAAAAAAAAATTCTTTTGAAATTGGCATAATAAGTGATGCTTGCGAGTTTCTCTAAAAAAAAAGTGATGCTCGCGCCAAATTCAACTTGGCCCATGGTTTTGTGCCGGTATTATGGAAATGCCGACGGCTTCGGAGTTTGGACTATTTGATATGGATCCTCCAAATGACGGTTATGGGTGTAGGTTTTGGGCAAAATTACGGAATTGCCTTCGAGACTATTTGGGATTTACAAATTTGCCATTTCTGGATTTATTGCTGGATCACAAAATGGAAGGAAGTTAGAAGGGTTGAGATAACAGCACAGGCAGTATTTTTGGGGTCCCACATGGGTAGGCAAGATTCCTTCCATTTTTTTTTCTTTCTTTTTCTTCTTCGTAATTTTAATTTCTTTTTTTCCATGAAAAACTTTTTATTTATAGATTTCTCAAACATGAGATTTTGTTTATTTTGCACCTTAAATTTTAGTTGGAGTAAAAAAACGTAAAGTTCATTATGATCGGTTGTTGTTGTATAATGGATTGTGGTTGAGTTGCTAAATTTCTTGCAATGTAAAACATTACTTACTAATATTTTTTTATTTTTTTTTGAAAAGGAAAACGTCATTCATTCATTTATAAATGGCAAGCATCTTGATACAATTGTTCCATGACTGGAGGAGGGGAATCCTCTATCCAATACAAATCTTTAACAATAATTCAAGCATGTTGCACTAACACATGAGCCACCTTATTTCCACTTTGCCTTATGTGAGAAGTAGACACCCACTGTAAGCCCCTAATGGTTTCTATCCTTTATACCATATTTTAATTTAGTCTCTAATCTCTCAATTGTGTCAATATGGTCCCTAACCTTTTGGTATTGTATCAATTTAGTCTCTATTGTTATCTTTTGGATGTAAATTTCTAACGTGGCTAACATCCAAAATAAAAAATTAGTTTATGCTAATGTGACAATAAACTAGATTTTTATTTTGGCCGTTTGCCATGTTAGCAATTTTCATCTAAGAAATAACAGAAGGGACTAAATTGATATGGCACTAAAAAGTTAGGGACCAAATTGACACAATTGAAAGGTTGGGAACCAAATTAAAATATAATATAATGGATAGAGACCAAATACGTAATTTACCCTTTTAATAATGATTAATTCCTATAGTATTAATTTCTTTTTTGAGAAGAAGACTATAGTATTACTTGAACCCCTTGCATTGTGAAACATTACTTGAAAAGGGTACTAAAGGTGAATTAAAGTTTTGTGAAATTTCTAATTTTCTATTTTTAGGGTATCTTATTCGCTAATTTGATTCCGTAAGAACATTAGCATTAGTCTCAACAAACTAATCTAAGGTTAAAAATGTAGCTAAAAATCCTCAAAAAACTCACGCATCAGTCTTAAAAAAATACCAATACAATTTAATTTTCAAGTGGACCTCGCTACATCCAGCGAGACACTATTCTCGCTACTACTAATAAAATCTTCATTTTATATTCTTCTCTCTCTCTCTCTCTCTCCATGACTTCTTTCTTTTCTCTTTTATCTTCTCTCTCTCTCATGAACCGATCAACATTAATCGGTGGTTGGCGATGGTGGCTGGGTTTTGTCTATGTGGTGGCTTGGTTGTTGGGAAGTGGTTGCTGGGTTTTGTGAATTTTGTTCTATTTCCTTTTGTCTCATCTCTCTCATGCACAGATCGAGCACCATGGTGGTATGTGGTAGCTTAAGTTTGATATGATTTGTTCATTGATGGTGGTGGATGGGTTTCAATAGTTGTCGATGATTTTGGGTTTGATGGTGCAAGTAGGTTTGGTGCTTGAAGGTGGGTTTCATCATTTTGTCAGTGATTGGGTGGGGTTTGCTTAGAGGTGTGAGCTTGAAGGTGGCTTTGGCTAGTGGTGGGTTTTGCTTTGGAGGTGTTTGATTTTTGATTGATGGGTCTGATTTTGGTGCTTGCTAGAGATGGGTTGTGCAAGTGGCTTGGGTTTGTGGATTGGTGGTGCTTGGTTGTGATTGGTGGTGGTGGTGCTTCATTTTGGTGTTGATGTGTTGCTAAATCATGGTGTTACTGTATTGCTAATAGTGTTGTCATGGGATGGGTAAAGGGAAAAAAAATTAGTTATTATTATTATTTTTAGATAAAATTGAATTTTCATTCAAATAAAGTCAACCTTGTACAAAGCAGAAAATCTAAGGAAACTTTAGGACAGAGCACCAAAAGAGACCACAAACAGCAAAGCTTAAGGAAAGAAAAGAGAATGAAACTTCACTAGATCCCTTCCAGTCTACAAAATCTACATAGATTCACTAGACTTTGAGGGAGCATTCCAATTCACCTATTTTTGTCTCATAATCTTTTGGCTTATTAAACTAGGTCATGGGCTATTTTGTTACTATTTTTGCAAATGTATCAAGTTGTTGCATAATGAAAGCCATTCATTCCTTGCAAGATTCCATGAATTATTTAGCCCGCTACTATAGACACTGCATTTTGTACCCTTTACGACTCCGGCCTTTGTTCCCTTATGATGTTGGAATTCTAAAACCCAAGGTTGGTTTAGGGTCTGATCAGATTGAATTTGACTTAAGGAAAATGTTTTAGGAAAAATATAACTCTTTTATGAATAAAATAAGCTATTGCCATTAAAGCCCTAGGGCATGCGTACGCATACAAACGTATGCGTATGCATGCTCAAGCTCTGCGTACGCATGCTTCATGCATGCATATACATACATGGGCATGCATACGCATGTTAGGGTTCAAGAAACTATGAAAGAAAAGTTTTCTACATTAAAGTTTGTGTTTTGGAATGAATCTCACATCGTCTAGGAGCCATTCCAAACCCCCATTTTCGATAAAGGCCATACATGGTACCTTTTCAAAACATAGAGAAAATCTTAAGGGAAAACACAAGATTCACTAGAAATAGTGAATAAAAGAAGGAGTTTTTTCACAAATCATCCTCAAGTCAATATTTTTCTGATTGAGGCCTTTCCTGGCCTTGATCTTCAAGTTTCAAGCTTACTAATCACTTTTGTTTTTGATTGTGAATAGATTGTGAAGTGCATTGATAATAGCTTAATTTTGCATATTTATTTCAATGTTAGAAAGCATTATTATACTTACTTTGAGTTAAATCATGCATTTAATATTTGGTTTTGGAATAATGCTGAATAATCAATTTTGTACTTAATTGAATTTTATTGCGTGAATTTGTCTTTTGTAGGAGAAAGAAATTAAATAAATGGATTTGTGCAAAGAAGAAAGCTAATGGACTTTACTTTTACAAGGGCCATGATGAAGTTAAAGAAGGCCAACTTAATTAAATTTAAGCCCAATTGGAGCAAGGAATCAATGGAAATTTACACCAAATCCAAGTCCAATTCGGATTAGGATTCCAGCCTGCACATCAGTTAGTATTTTTGGCATTACATCGGCTCAGACGTCCAATTAAGATGATTCAAGTTGGGCTGGAGATTTAACTTAAAGGGCTACAACTTTGTAGTTTACCAAAAGTCCTAATTCAGACATTAAATGGGTCAAAATCGTCAGTTAAGTGAAGCCTAAAAATCTGGGATTTTCTCCAAACGGGAATTCAACTTGTAATAGGATTTCTTGAACTATTTAAAGGCTCTTTAGGGCAAAATTTAGAGGAGGCTGAGGCTAGTGCTAGGCTGAGATGCAAAACAGAAAATTGGAGTAAGAGGCAATGCCGCATGTGGCTTCTCTGTAACTTTTCTCCATGATAGCATTGTGACTATTTCTTTCTCTATTTTATTTGTCTAGTTTAATGTTTAGTATTTTATTCTTGTGTTTTATTTCAATTACCATGAGTAGCTAAATTTATAATTAGGGTTGAGGATGAAACCTTGTTAAGGATTATTAGTAATATTTATGTGATTTGATTTTTCCCACAATAGTTGTTCTTTAATGATTTAAATTGTTCTTGCTTCATATCAATTGACTAAGATGAGATTCTAGATATGAGTTCAATCATGTTTTTCTCATGATTTAGGATTTATCTTAATTAATTGAATGCTTAGTTTATTATTTCTTGATTATAAAATTGGATATCTCTTGTGATTTGTTTGTCAATGGATACAATTGATGATTTGATCTTATACTTAAGAAGCGAAGAAGAACATGCTTTAGATATTTAAATAAAAGTTTTAATGATAATATTTTCCATGGCACGAGTATGCGTACGCATACATAAGTAAGCGTATGCATACACACCTAGAAACACAATTTTAAAGCCAACAACAAAATAACAAATCAAACCAAACCTAACATGCTTCTAATACAAAACTAAACAACCTAAACTAACAACAAAGATATCAAAGATAAACAAAACAAAATCTATTACTAAACATGCATTGGATCTAACAACAAACAAGAGCAACACTTAACACATCAAAACATATTCATCAATATATCAAATCATATCAACTTTCCAATCAAAACATGATGAGAAAAAAAAAAAAGATCAAACAAAACAAAACAAAACGTATTTCTAAGCATGAATGACATATAAATTAACTAAGAACAACAAAAACACAAATTATAAAAAAACCAAATCAAGGAAAAGCCATGAGGAGAGACTCACCTTGCTATGGAATACAAACTTGATTGGTATATAACCGGCCCCTCAGTGCCTACACAACAAGATTCAATGAGATATCAAGGTAAAAGAAGATTTCAATAGTTTATAGGTAATCACAACTCAAAAACAAGATTAGTTTTGAAAAGGGTTTTGAGAAATCAAATTGGGAAAATAGTTTCTGCCTTAGAACTTACTAAAGAAAGGTTTTTAATTTGTAAAAAAGTGCAAAGGTGCTGTGTGTGTTTTAGAAAAGAGAATTAGGGTTTTAGAGAAGATGGAGACTAAAAATGGCTCTCTCTAGCTAGGGCTTTAATTGGAGGCATAAGATGAGTATTTAGAAGTTAAAATTTGGGTTTTCAGACTTTTTAATGATCTTTGGACGTTCTCAGGGTCCATGGGCCAGCCCACATCAAAATATTATGTTTTGGGCCCTTAAAATGAAGTATTAAAACCCAGAAATTTATGGTCTATACAGTGAGTAAAGGTCATTTTTCAGCATCGTTTTCAAAGCGATTTGAGCACTTTTGAGTTGTGATTACTTCCAAACATCAAAATGACTTCAATTAGCTTTTTTAGACATGTCAAGCTCATCATTAGGACCAAGGACTAAAGTTTATTAACCGGATATAAAATAAGGTGTCTACACCCGTGTTTATCCTTTATGGAGAGAACATTGTGGGCCTTCTTTTTGGGCTTGCTTTGTCTCCTTTTGTCCCTTCTTGGGCTAGTGGGTTTGCTTGGCATGACATCCTACCAGACTAGCCCATGGGGCTTTTATCCCTTTCCTTCGTCCTTCCTCAGGAGTTTATGTCTCATTAGCTTTAACCTTACTTTTCTTTTACCTTTCCCTATGCTTGTGGGCCTACTTGTTGCCATTTCTTGCCATGCTAGCCTAGTGGGCTTTATTTATTTCTTTCTTTCCTCTCTGGGCTTTTGTGGCCCATTTGCTCCTATTTTGCTTTTCCATTCTTTTCTTCTTTATTTTTGCTTGCTATTAAGCCGTTCTATTGTTGGGCCTTTTTTTATTTATTTTTTATTTATTTTATATTATCAAAAATAGGTATCAAAATTCAGCCCCCCTGAGCATATTGATTGTTTTTGCAATTCATATGTGAATACTTCTGCTATTTCTTTTGTGGGTTTTTTGAATGGTGGTGCCCATCTTGCCTCTTTTCTGCTGTGAACAGACTCTTATTTTCAAATTTCTATGTTTATCAGTTATTCTAAAGTAGCACCTTCACTTCATTTAATGCGTTACCCCTTTTGAGAAGTGTCCCGCTGCTTCCCTTCTAAGTCTTTTTACTTATCCTTTCATTCTTTTTTACAACACTTCCTTCTTTTCTCAACTTCTCATTTCTCTCGTCATTCTTTGCTACATTTCTTCTTCTATACCCCACACACATCACCCACCTTCTCTTTATGTCACCGCAAAGAGTGAAGGTTCTTCCCATCGTAAGGGGAAAGAAACCACCATTGATCCACCGCCTGTTGAGGGCGAGGTAGGCGAAGAGACACCTCTTTCTGAATCAGAATGCCTCAAGGAGGAAAGAATGGCCCGTGACCTTGATAGAGAGTGCCCTCCTCTCATGGACCCATGGTATGACACCCATTCTCACTTTCTGGTGATACCCGGCGACTATTCACCCTTTTCGTCGAGTCGTGTTTGGCTATCTTTGGAGCGGCAGAAAATTGATACATCTTGGGCTTCATTGGCAACTTCTATACCTGATCTTGCCATCCGTCATGGAGAGACCTTACCCATCCCCATTCTCTTTAAGTTTGGGTCAGGTACATCATTGGGTTGGAAGGATTGGGTTTACTGAGAGCTTTCTAATGTGGTTTTCATGGAGGTAGTCCAGCGGGCTGGTGTTTTGAAGATCATCATTTCTTTGTGATGTCTACGACACTTGGTCTGATGGTGGTGCAGCACCACCCATACGTTCTTTCTTTCCTGCGGTGTACTCATTGTGACATTAGAGGATGTGGCAAACCAATTGTTGCTTCCTATTCTTGGCGATGCTGATCCTTTGAATATCAAACTTTTTGCTGATTAGGAAGCCGTGGAAGTGAAATTGAAGAAGGGAATTGGTGGTGGGAACACATAGCTTTCTAACTGGATTGGGGCCTTTCTGAAGGCTTTTACCACTGCTCGCCGTGCTGCCTTCATCATGTTCTGGTCGTGTAAGTTTGTTTTTGGCTCTCATCCTCATTATGCTGTAAAGCCCGTATACTTTCAATTTGCTATAAAGATTTCTATTGGGGTGAGTCTACCATTGGCCCCTTTGTTCTTTGGCCACTTGTATGTTTAGTTGGATATCTTGTAGAATGGTGAGTGGGAAGCGGGTTCCTGCCATATAGTTACTTCTTCTTTTGCAGCATTTTCTCTGGTAGCGTTGCTCTAGGCAGTTGGTTAAGTGTAAGTCTATCCGCTATGTTAAGGACAGGTATTAGTCTTGTCCCAAGGTGATCACTAATTTTTATGGGGGTTTTATTTATGGGTTTCCTTTAGCACATCGTTGAGTTGGGTTGAAACCCTTTGGTCATCCTGTTGCGGGTTTTTTGTTTTTTGTTTTTTTGTTTTGACAAAGGAGTGTACTTTTCATGAAGAGCTTGCAGGAATCTTGGTACTGGCTACACTTATGATGATTCAATGATGAGGCCTTTCATAGGTACCACTGGCAGAACTACTCCCTTAGTTGCTTATGATGAGAAAGGGATTACTTATCTAGCTACCATAAATGTTGGGTGGCTGCCTTACTTGGCTGATGAGGGGGTATGTTATGTGCATTACTCTACCCACAGAATGGGGAGGTAGTTTGGGCTTTACTAGGATGTGCCCAATGATTTTACATTGGTTCTTGACTCTACTACTTTAGTTTGCCCCTTCTTGCGTCCACACGCCTTTAAGTATTAAAGCAAGCTTTTTACTGTGGTTACCATTCCCAGTTCTTAGAAAGTGGGTCTTTGCACTGCTACTATGCACGCCTATTGGTAGGCCGTTATGACTTCCTTCAATGAGGATCTCTTGGGTAGCTGTGGTTTCTCACTCATTACTCCCGAGGTCTGCATGCTGTGATCTCTTTGAACCCTCGGTTACTTCTCCCCACCAAGTCTGTGGTTGCATATGCCAAGAAGCAAAACAGGTCTTCCATATTTGAGTGGTAGGAGGAGCAACAAGGATGGTTCTTGTATGTAGGTGAGTTTCCCTTTGGTTGGTAAAAGAAAGTGAGGGTAGTGAACCTGCCTCCATTAGGAAGAAGGGCACGACCTCTAAGTCTGTCAATTCCAAGTCTACCAAGAAGGGTAAGGGTGTTGCCATAGAGGCTTCTAAGACTTATTTTTATATAGTCCCTTATAGGGAAAACCTTCTTCCTATTGGCAGTATAGTTCTCAAGAGCACTTCTCCCTTTTCTGTGAGGACCCGTTCCACCAGGAGGTCTGCCGCAACCAAATCTAGGCCTCCCTTGCTAAGGCAACCTTCTAATGCCCCTCCATCTAGTAGAACCTTGGCAGTAAGAGAAAGACATCTCCCTTAGTTTCATATGCTGCTTTTGAGAGGAGAGTATGTTATCTCTAATTTCCCTTTTGTCCTTATTTTTTATTCCTTGGTGCTTTCGCCTGCAACTGACCATATATGTGCATCCCTCCCTTCTTTGGTAGTCTAAGCACAAGAAGGACACTTCTGCCACATAGCCTATTATACTTGACGAGGCCGGGGTGAGTTTTTTCTTCTATTGCACTTTCTTTTTTCTTGCATCATTTGTTTTTTACTTTCTTTCACCGATTCATTCTTTTCTTCATCTTGTTACTTTCATATTAACGTTGAGCCCATTTCCGTCTCCATTCCCATGAGTGAGGAGGTTCCTATTAGGCCTACTATTGACATGGCGACAGTTTTTGCGAGGGCAATGTTCCTAAGAAAAAGGAGGTTTTTGTAGCTACTAACACTTCCATGGAGGAGTTCTTTGATGGTTTTAATGTTATTGTAGAGGCCATGGCCTCTGCCACTATTGCTGCTACTGGGGAGGTTTCTGCCAAGGCTTCAGTTTCCCTAGTAGAACCGGATCTTACTGAGGGGGTTGATTTTGTTGAAGAGAAAATCCTTGAGGAGTCTGGTCCTACTTCTGCCAAGGTTTCTACTCCTCCAAAGGGAGGTTCTTCTCCTATGGGTAGTTAGACCGAGGAGGTTCCTTTCACTACCCCTCTGCCAATCATATCTCTCAACGATCCGTTTGCTACCTTTCCTTAGGTGGTTGGAGGTGGGCCTTCTCTAGTAGTCATTCCATCCTCTATTCTCTCTTCTGCTACCCAGATGCATGATGTGGAGTTATCTCCTAATGAGGGATCCGAGGAGATCCTTGAGGATTTTGATGATGAGCTAGCCATGAAGACAAGGATTTCTTTTTCTGAGGACACTTCTAATAAAGTGCTTGACATTGAGGCTATAGATATAAGCTCTCTTCCTTTACCTCCTATTCTTTTTCTTCCCTTCTTATTATTTTATATGCATTTTATTTTTTATGTGTTCCCTTCCATACCTTGCATGTCTTCATATTATGCAGTCATTGAAGCCCTTAAGGAGCCAAAGGTTGTAGATGTTTCCATAGCGCCCACTCATATTGAGGCAACTTCCTTTTTCACTCACTTTGAGCAGGTGGAGAGGAATGATCTCAACCTAGTGGACTTTTGGGGCACTGGGCCTCCCTATGTGGATTCCATGGATACAGGGTACCTCAAGATTGCTTGGAGCATCCGCAGGCTATTCATCGTGACTATGAGGATTTTATGTAGAAATTCCCCCTCGACTATTCTGCTAGAGAGCATTTCCTCAAGTTGTTGGGATGTGTTATGAATGATATTTAGCACAACTTTGTGGATACAATTTCTATCAAGAAGATCTTGCAATGGAGAGCAGCGATTCAAGAGTTGATCCATGTTGATTTTGAAGTGAGATTTCTATTGGAGCATCTTCGTGAGATTGGTTGAGTCTTCTTCAGGAGGAAGATTCAGCTTATGATTGATGTTATTCATACCCGAATTGAGAGCTTGAAGAAGGGGATAGCAGGTTTGAGGCTCGCCGTGAGCGCCTACTTTCTAGTGTGATTGCTCTTGACCGTTTCCAAGAGAAACCCCTTATTACCGGCCTTTGATTATCTACTATGTATTTGGCTACCTCAGTTATTCTATAGCTCTCTCTCTCTCTCTCTTTTCACAGTATGCTTATTTTGCTTGATACTTTGACTATTTCTACTAAGTCTAGTGTGACTTATGCTTTTGGTATGTAACTTATTACTACTTTTGCTATAATACTTGATATGCTTTATAGTACCACGTATTTCTATGAATACCACGTTTGCCATTTTCATTTCTTTCTACTTTTTTTTTTTTTTTCATGACAATGATTTCATTACAAACTACTAAATTACTTTCTTGTAACATAACACCCCTTGCAAAGGGTAATCACTTAGAGAAAATACAAAAGAGAAAAAGAAACAGCAAAATTACTTGACACTTCTCAGGCATAGTAACATTTGAGCCATTTGCTATTGATGGGATCCATCAGATCTTCCCTATTCATTTTGGCTAGGCGATAATATCCACACGCATTAGCTTCCTTATGACTAAGGGTCCCTTCCATCTTGGTGAAAATTTAGATGGGCCAGCTAGTCCTCTTCTAACGTGTTCTGCTATCCTCAACCATTTGTCCTTCTGTAAATACTCTTTCCTTCATGGCCTTCCCATAGGCTTCCATCATCCTTTGTCTGTACCTACGGCTGCGCCCTTGGGCCTCTTCCCTCTTTTCATCTAACCCCTCAAAGTCCTCACACCTTTCTGCTAGGAAGGAATCTTTCTTGTTTTCCTTCTTTCATGCCTAAAGGACCCTTAGGGATGGTATCATCAATTCTACAAGACTGATAGCTTTTGATCCATATACCAATGAAAAAGGATAGAATCTTGTGGCAGACTTGGGTGAGCTATGGTAAGCTCATAGCACGTCTGCCAAGGGTGTGACACATCCTCCACTATACTCTTGACTCATCTTGCTAATGATCTTGATGAAAGGCTTGTTTATTGATTCAACTGCCCATTCTTTTATGGGTAGTATGGCGAAGACCAATGTTGCTTTACTTGGTAGTATTCCAACATCTTTCTAACTTCTTTGTTTACGATGCATGTATCAATATCACTTATGATCCTGTGGGGTCTCCCGAATCTTGCAAGTATGATTTCTTTGATGAAGTTTGCAACAATCCCTCTTGTGGCTTTGCGAAGCAGTATTGCTTCGACCCACTTAGTAAAATACTCTATGGCCACCAAAATCCAAATGTTTCCATTTGAGGGAGGATTGACTAATCCTATTAAATCTAGCCCCCAAGTGTGGAATGGCCACGAGGTAACCATACTCTGTAAACTTTTGGAATTGGTGTGAATTAGATTTTCTTGTACCTGACACCCATGGCACTTCTTCATAAATACTACAAAATCTTTCTTCATACTAGGCCAGTAATATCCCATCTACAAGATACATCTGTATAGCTTTTTCCTTCCTTGATGTTCCCCATATTCACCTGAGTGTACTTCCTTTAATATATCCTTGACTTCCCTTGGCCCTAGGCACCGTAGTGGGTCCCCCTCATCCTTTTTTGAATCGGATTCCTTCATGCAAGAAATAACATGTTGTAAATCTCTTAAGCTTGTATCTACCTTCATGTTTCTGCGGTAAGGTGTTGTCGGTCAGGTACTCAATAAAAGGACCTCTCTAGTCTTCTTCAATGAATATGGCATAACTTTCTTCCCAACCCATGGCAAGTTGGCAAGCTTCACATTGACTTTGAATTTGGTCTACTTCCTTCTTCATATTCGGCCAATTGAAAACTGCCTTCTGTAGTTTGCGGTACAAGCTGATCTCCCTACAGAATCCGTAAGTTTTGCTATGTGCTTTTTATAATTTATTATGGGCCTCTCTATGCCCAATGCACCTTCACAGGATTCCTCCTAGCATTCTGCAATATAGTTCCCCTTTTATAAGGACATAATCCTTCACGCTTTTAAACCCTTCTATGGTTCCTTCCCTCAATAGGGCTTCTTTGATGGGGGGCCACCAATCTTTTTCGCATTCCTTTTCTTTTGCAAACTTTTCTTTGAGTGTTTCGATTATGAGTTATTTTCTCTTCTTGATTTCTACCGTGGTGCTACTTCCTTCAATAGTTATTTGCATCCCCAACATGGCTAATGCGTTTGCGTACTTGTTCTCACTTCGTTGGGCATGCTCTATCCCAAATGTACAAATTTCTCTTCCATTCTCTGGGCTAACATCCTGTAAGGGGCCAGGGATGGCTCCCTCAAGGAATTGCTTTCTTTTGCCTAGCAGACTACCAAATTGGAGTCACCTACAACCTTCAAGTGCTGGATTCCCATCTCGAGAGCCACTGCTAGCCTCGTTAAGTATGCCTTCTACGGTATTATTTGAGAATGAAAATTCTAACTTGAATGACAGCGCTATCATTTCTCTTTCTCCATGATAGAGAACCATTCTTGCGCCTCTTAAGTTTGCTGTAGAAGAACCATCAAATCTCATGATCCATTCTTCTGTTGCTACTTCTATTGTGGCCACCTCTCCAAGTACTTGATCATCTAGCGGGAATTCTTCTTTTCTTGAGAATTGGGCCTGCAAATCTACTATGGCCTAGTTCTTCACTGCTTTAGGTGTTCCTGCTTTCAAATCATACTATGGTAACTACAATAGCCATTGTGATATTCTGCCAGAAAAAATGGGTTGCCATAGAAGTACCTTGATAGCATGGGCCTTCGTCATAAGGTGCAGTTCATAGGGTAGGAAGTAATGGCAAGGCCTTTGTGATGTGTAAACAATAGCTAAGCACACCCTTTCTACTTGGGGATAGCGTGTTTCAGCATCTTTCATAGCATGACTGACATAATACACTAGTTGTTTGATGCCCCCTCCGTCTTTCTGGGCTATTAACTCCCTAATAGCTGATGGGCTTGCGCTAGATAAAGTAACAGTGGTTTCTTACGGGTTGGTGCCTGTATTGTAGGCAAGTTCATCATAATTTGCTGTAGCTTTTGGAAAGCTTTCTGCTGCTTGCCACCCCATTCAAATCTATGCCCTTTCTTCAATAACTTCGTAGAGGTTAAAGTAATTGACGCCAAGCCCGGTACGAACCTTATGATATATGAAACTTTGCCCTAAAAACTCTTCAACTCCTTGACAGTGGACGATGGCCTTATGGTTGCTATTGCTGTGGTTTTTATTGGGTCAACGTCTATCCCTATGCTGTGGACCAGGAATCCTAAGAATTTCCTAGCAGAAACTTGGAAAGCACACTTCAGTGGATTCATTTTTAGCTTGAAGAGCCTGCACCACTTGAATACTTTTCTCAAGACCTTGACATGATCCTCTCACCTTCTCGACTTCACCAGAATGTCATCCACGTAATCCTCCATTTCACGATGCATCATGTTGTGGAAGATTGCAATCATAGTGCGTTAATAAGTTGCACCTGTGTTTTTTAGCCCAAAGGGAATCACCGTGTAATAGAAGTTTCTGATTGGTATTCTAAAAGCAGTCTTCTCTACATCCTTAAGTGCCATCCAAATTTGGTTATAGCCGCTAAACCCATCCATGAAATTACACATAGCATGTCCTATGGTAGAATCTATTAGCAAGTCCATGTTTGGTAGGATAAACTCATCTTTGGGGCAAGCTTAGTTATGATTTCTAAACTCTACACAGCATTTGATTTGCCGATTTTTTTTCTTGACAAGTGTGGGCGCAACCGGGAGGGGGAGGGGGGAAGAGGGGAGTATGCCTCGGCCAAGTGGACAAGGGAGGAGAAGGAAAATGAGTCGCCACCTAGATTTGGTCTAGGAACAATAAATATAGCAACTTTCATGGAAGGACTGATCTGCTACTAGAGAACGCGTCCGGAGTTTAGTTATTGGGATGGGAAGGTGTTAGGCAGCCAACCCCACCCAACTCGTGGGTTGGTTCCACTCATTGTGTTTTACGTCTTAATCTTATTAAATGCATATTCAACATTTATCATTCTAGACTCACACACACACTAGCATACATTTAGCAAATAACATGACATCATATCATCCTAAACCCTAGCATACATCTAGCAAATAACATGACATCATATCATCCCAAACCCTAGCATACATCTATAATGCATCTCATCATATCCCAAACCCTAGCATACATTTTTCATACATGGCATTATATCATATCCAAGGCAAAAAGATAGACATGACAGCAATCAAACAACATGATATAGGAATCTAAATATCAAGAACGCATCATAAAACCGAGCATGTTTGCACTCGTCATCAAGGTAACACCATATGCATGTCTATGTGAATGCATGACTTACCACACTACACCACAACACCTATGTATCAATGCATGATCATGTTATACGCATGTTCATGGTAAAGTAACAAGATTGAAGAAAAACCTTAATCTACCATGGAAAGAACAAACAAAGCAAAAAACGTGGAGGCAGAGATTCAAAAGCATAAAACATGACAAGATAGAGACATATTATATAAGTAAAATAAAGAAACAAAAGCAAAAAGGTTTAGATTAGGGTTTTTGGGCATGAGTATGCTTGCACATACATAGGGCTTGCATACATAGCCTAGTTATATGTGTACGCATACTTCAAGTAGAACAGAAACACAAGAACACAGTAGAACAAAAACCTTAAATCTAGCAACCTAGCATGCTCAAAACGATAAAAGAAAGAAAACCTAAACTATCCAGACATATTATAACATAAACAAAGAAGAAAAATGAGGAAATGAAGATCAAATCAAAGAAAATAAAAAGAAAAGGAACTAGAATATTATACCTTAAAACACAAAGCTCCTTAGCTTGATTTTGACCGTTCCCCTCAGCCAATCTATTCACATGGTTTTCAAGTATTTTTCTCAATAGGATGTCCCTTTGGCCGGGGTGAAGCTCTCTTACTATCTTAATGCTTTTTGTCTTTGCATCCTTACGAGGCACCTCTTAGTGCATAAGACACCTTGTATGGACCTAGGAATTGTTTTGGTGGTCAACAATCTGGGGAGGGGAAGCCTAATTATCATTATCTTGACCAAAACTCTCAATGGCTTGGATGTAGTTCATAACGAGAAGCAACATTCTTTGTGGAGAGTCCCCTTCTTTTCCAGGTATAATCCCTAATTTTTGCCTAGGTTCTTAACCTAGAGAGATTCCTTTAATTTTTGCATAGATTGTCTTTCGGTTTTCAACCCATTGTTGCTTCTTATGTTATCTTTGCATATACATTTATTTTTGCTCTCTCTCTCTCTCTCTCTTTTCCCTCTCCTTTTTCCATTCAACACTCATACTTTCTTTTTCTCTCCCTCAGATATGGCTATATGAGAGGCTCAAGTTGCTTCATCCTCCCACTGTTTCTCCTAGTCAATATCAACCAAAGCAATATTGTGACCGCAAGCTCAATAATAGAGAGATGGATCCTATTGAGTTCATTGAATTCCTAAAGTGTCTCTCCCTTTTAGGTGTCCAATGGGTGGTGGAATGGTGGCGCATCACAGACATGGTAAATTGTGGCTTTAAGGACAACTATGTTCCTTTGGTTGGGCTTCGTCGTTGCTCTTACCACTCTACATGCCGCATTGCAAGGCAATTTAGTGACCGTCAAGGACCTCCTAGTGATGATGGTTCCTTCCATACCTTGGCATTTACTGAGAGAGTCTTGGGCAGAATCCGTGAGACTTGGTCATGAAGGATGATTACTAAGGACATTCGCTTTCCTACAAGGATTGGCTATCTACTGACATGAGGTGGGTTCACGGGGAAGAGAAGGCTTACAAGAAGTCTAGTAAAAGAAAAAAGGACCTACTGACTACCTTGATATGCCCCAAATTTTATTTTTCTGCACTTAATGATTGTCATGTCTTTTCTTTTGAGTTTAATAAAAGATTGTGATGTTCCAAGTCCCCTATGGAAACAATTGAATATCTTTTAATTTGAGCAATAAGAGAATCAACCATTTTATTTTCTTTGCTTATTGTCTTTATTTTTATTTTTCTTTTCTTTTTTTCTTTGCTATGTAACTTTTTCCCATGACGTCCTTGTGGGAATTTTCACCATGCCCATGGTCTTTGGCCCCTATCTTTTCCCTAGATTTCCCTTTCAAGTTTTCAACCTAGCAGGGTTTCTCTGCCTTAACTTTTACCTAGGTCGCCATTTCGGGTTTTCAACCTAACAGGCTTTTTATTTTCTTTTTCAAATGTTATACATTCCATGTGTTTTGAAAAGGTATCATGTATGAATTTTAATGGTTGAAAAATGGGGGTCTGGAACAACTTTTAGATGATGTGGGATTCATTCTAAAACCCAGTTTTAACGTAGAAAAGCTTACCTTTTATAGTTTCTGGAACCCTAGCATACATATGCATGCCCGTGTATGCGTACGTAAAGCTTGATCATGCGTGTGCATACGCATATGCATATGCAAAGCTTGCACATATGTGCGCATATGCAGAGCTTGAGCATGCGTGAGCATGTGTGGTCTTTATTTTTCAAAAATAGATTATTTGATTCATAAAAAGAGTGATATGTCCCCAAAATACTTTCCTTAAGTCAATTTCAATCTGATCAGGCCCTAAACCAACCTTGGGCTTTATAATTCCAACATCATTAGGGAATAGGGGCCCAAGTCGTAAGAGATACAAAATACGGTGTCTACACCAGAGTAGCCAAAGCATCTGCAAACTGGTTCTGAGCTCTATGGATGACAGTATACTCAATATTGTTAAAGGTTTTGGTCAATTCCTCTAAATATTGTTGATAAGGTTTCAAGTGTTCTTATTTCACCTTCCACAACTTTTGTGCTTGGGTTTTGACCAAAGTCAAATCTCCAAAGACTTCCGCCTCTTTTACCCCTAACTCTCAAAAATCTCTAAGACTTCTGCCATGTTGTTGGTTGCCTTGAAATTCAACTTGACTGCCAAAGGTATGTGAGATCTATTGGGGGTAATCAAAAGTATTCCTATCCCATTTCTATATTGGTTCATAGCTCCATCGAAATACATCTTCCATGCCCCTAGTTCGATGTCCAAAATATCCTCATTTTGGAAATCCTCTCTACCATTCTCTCCTTTTATGGGGTTCTTGGCACAAATGTCTGATACGATGCTTCCTTTGATGGTTTTTATTGCCACATACTTCAAATCAAATTCAGCTAATAGGATCAACCATCTCAATAACCTTCCACTTAGGGCGAGCTTCTCAAACAGATACTTCACAGAGTCCATTTTGGCTACTATCCATTTAGAATGGGAATGGTAGGATGATGTGTCTTAATTTCAGCACGGCCCGCATGAGAGCAAAGCATGACTTTTCTATGGGAGTGTATCTAGTCTCATAATCATGGAACCTCTTGCTCAAGTAATAAACGGCTATCTCATTCTTATCATCATCCTCTTGTGCAAGCATACTCCTAACCATGTTTTCTATGATTGAGAGATAAAGCAGTAGTGGCTTTCCATGTTTTAGGGGTACTAGGATGGGTGAATGGAGAAGATGTTCCTTGATAAGCTCGTAGGCTTTTTTACACTTATCATTCTAGGCATGGGGTTTATTCTTCCTTAAGAGGTTGAAGATGGGCTCTCAAGTAGAGTTGAGTTTCGTGATGAATCGGTTGATTTACTATAACCGACCTAAGAACCCTCTTATCTCGTTCTCACTCTTGGGTGGAGGCATATCCAAGATGGCTTTAATCTTTGATGGGTCAACCCCTATTCCTCTATCACTTACCAAGAAGCCTAGCAATTTTCCTATAGTTACTCCAAAGGTGCATTTCCATGGATTCAGTCTCGGTCTCTATTCTTTAATCCTTTCTAAAAACTTCCTTAGGTTGGTGATGTGCCCCCTTCTATCCTTGGATTTTACTATCATATCATCAACATATAATTCAACCTTATTGGGCATTAAGTCATGTAGTAGGGTTGTAGCCACTCTTTGATAGGTCACACCTGCATTCTTGAGCCCAAATGGCATTAGTGATGAAGGTGGCCTTGGTCATGTCCATAGGAGCCATCTTGATTTGGTTATATCTTGAGAAACCAACCATAAAAGACATCAAGGCACTACCAACTGTATTATCCACTAAGACGTCTATATGAGGAAGAAGGAAATCGTCCTTAGGACAAGCGTTGTTTAAATCCCTAAAGTCCATGCACATTCTCACTTTTCCATCCTTCTTGGGTACAAGCACCCTTCATGGAAGGACTAATCTACTACCAGAGCACGTGTTTGGAGTTTAGGTATGGGGATGGGAAGATGTTAGGCACCCAATTCCACTCATTGTGTCTTACGTTTTAATCTTATTAAAGACACATTTAACATTTATCATTCTAGACTCACACTCACATTAGCATACATCTAGCAAACATCATGGCATCATATCATCCTAAACCCTATAACACATCTATCATGCATCTTATCATATCCCAAACCCTAGGATACATATATCATGCACGACATTATATCATATCTAAGGTAGAAACATAGACATGGCAGTAGTCAAACAACATGTTATAGGCATCTAAACATCAAGAACACATCAACCAATTGAGCATGTTCGCACTCATCGTCAAGGTAACACCATATGCATGTCCATGTGAAATCATGACTTACCTTACTGCACCACAACACCTATGCGTCAATGCATGATCATATTATATGCATGTTCATGGTAAAGCAACAAGACTGAAGAAAAACCCTAATTTAATATGGAAAGAACAAACAAAGCAAAAAAAATGGAGGTAGAGATTCACAAGCATAAAACAAGACAAGGCAGAGGCATATTATATAAGTAAAATAAAGAAATAGAAGCAAAAGGTTCGGATTAGGGTTTCTGGGCATGAATATGCATGTGCATACCTAGGGTCTACGTACGCAGCCCAGTTAATGTGTACGCATACTTCGAGTATGTGTGTGTATGTAGAATGCATGCATACACATACACGCCCTAAACCCTAACCCAGAAACACAAGAACACAGTAGAACAGAAACCTTAAATATTGGAACCTAGCATGCTCAAAATGATAAAACAAAGAAAACCTAAACTAAGCAGGCATATTATAACATAAACAAAAAAGAAAAATGAGGAAATGAAGATCAAAACAAAGAAACGAAAAAGAAAAGGAACTAGAACATTATACCTCAAAACATAAAGCTCTTTAGCTTGATTTTGACCATTCCCTTCAGTCAATCTATTCACAATCAAATAAAGAAGTGATTAGTAAACTTGAAATTTGAAGATCAAGGCCAGAAAAGGCCTTAATTAGAAAAATATTCACTTGAGGATTTTCTTTGTGTTTTGAAAAGGTACCATGTATGGCTTTCTATAGTCAGAAAATAGGGTGTTCGGAACGGCTCCCAAACAATGTAGGATTCATTCCAAACCAAGTTTTAAATACAGAAAACTTACATTTCATAATATCTAGAACCCTAGCATGTGCACACATGCCTGTGTATGTGAACGCATATATTAAGCATGCGAATGGAGGTTTGGAGCATGTGTGCGAATACGTGTGTATGCGTACTCATGCCCTAGGGTTTTCGTGGCCTTTCCTTCCCAAAAATAGATTATTTAGTTCATAAAAGAGTCATATTTTTCCAAAAGAACTTTCTTCAAGTCAATTTCAATCTGATCGGGTCCTAAACCAACCTTGGGCTTTAGAATTCCAACATCATTGGGGAACGGGGGCCTAAGTCGTAAAGGGTACAAAATGTGGTGTCTACAACAGGCACAACATTGGACAACCACCTCGGATGTTGGATCGACTTAATGAGTCCAACTGCAAACAACTTTTGCACCTATTGCACTGTTTGTGCCTCTATGTTAGTGAAGAATACTCTAGTTGGCTGGGCAACCAGTTTGGTCCCAGGCTCTACCTCTACGTTAAGTGTGTGCATAACCAAATTCGGATCTAGTCCAGGCATCTTGCCGTACTCCCATGCGAACACATCTTTGAACTCCTTCAGCAGCTAGACTAGGCTAATCTTTTCTTCCTTGGTTAGCTTCGAGCTAATTGAGATAAGCCTAGGTTTCTGTAGGTTATTACTCAAATCTACCTTATTAAGCTTTTCTTCTATGGACACTTGCTCCTTCGTTTTTGTCACCATCACTTTCCCTTCTTTTGACTCATTTTCTTCCTTCACAGTCTCTTGGGCCACGTAGCATATTAAGGGCTTATGCTTTGTGTGGGCGCAAAGGAAAGTACGCCTCGGCAGAGTGGACCATGGTGGAGAAAAATGGAGTTGCCACCTAGATTAGGTCTAGGAACCATGTTGGGTCTTTTGAGCCAATCGCTTATATACATGGGTCCACACACCAGATTATGGGTCCAGAGTTTGGGTACGGCTTGGGAAGGTGTTAGGCACCCAAGATCACTTGGCTTGTGGGCCGACTTCCATTATGTGTTGCTAGGCTATATTTTATTA
This sequence comes from Quercus lobata, assembly GCF_001633185.2. Lineage (NCBI taxonomy): Eukaryota > Viridiplantae > Streptophyta > Magnoliopsida > Fagales > Fagaceae > Quercus > Quercus lobata. The sequence goes on along the minus strand of NC_044907.1, from coordinate 56,100,334 downwards.
AAGAGTTTATTTAGAGAGCCCTAATCCTTAACCTAAACATACATAATGCACTTAAGGAAATAACAAACACAACATATTAAATATCACATCATAATATAAAAAGAAACAAATAAAACACAATCAAATATATTATATTAAAAAAGGAAAAGATAACAATTAAATCATACACATAAGAAAAGATTATGAAATAAACCAAATATAGGAAAAAGACTCAAACAAGCATGGTAAATAATTATGTCATACATAATGTCATACATAGCATCATACAATAGAATTTATGGGCGATAATCCTAACATCAAGGCATACATGTCCAAATGGCTATAAGTGGTTAGCCACTCAACAAAGCAATAGTATACTCTCGTTAGGAAACCAAAATCAGTTTCCATCCTTTTTGGCTCCTCTTGGAGATCTTCTCAAGGCCCTCATGTTCCTTTTGAACTTGAATGGTTTCAATACTTCCCCCTCTCCTCAGGATCAAAGGTTCACACAAAGGAAAGGTTCTTCCAAGGTGTGGAAGGAAAAAGGCTCAAAGTGATTCAGTCACATTTCCTTTCTCTCCCTTTATGTTTTTGTATCACTTGTTTTTTTTACTTTCTTGTTTTTGAGTCAATCTAGTTTTATACTTTGTGTGTTTTCTTTCATGTTTTTGTTTGTTTGTTTTTAGTTTTTTTTTTTATTTTTTTTTTCATAAAAATAAAAATAAAAATTTGAAAAATCAGAAAAATACAAAAACAGTGTGTTTATGTATATTGGTACTTCTGTACCTTGGATGGCCATTGAAACAAATTTTCTAAACTTTGTATCTCTTGTAGCTTAGATGAGCATTTTAATGCATAATTAAGCAAGTGAGCTTTGTGGCTCGTATTCGTGATGCGTATGATTAAGTAATCTTTTACACTTAATACGTATATCACTCTTTTTGACAGGAAGGACTAGAAAATCCTAAGAGAGAGGCATAAATAACCATCTCACCACTAAAGCCCGCGAATCATGTATAACATCTATGTGCTTTGGCATAGCAAAATTGTGATGTTTTGGCTTACAAATTTGGGTATTTTCTTCTCTCTCTTATATGCCCATGCATGATATGTTCAAAAAGAAAATATACAAAGAATATAAAAGCAAAAAAGAATCAAAATGCTTTTAAAAATGGTTGCAAGCGTGTTTGTAGGAGATGTGGGAGTTATATGATGTACCTCAAAGGTGATAGACCCCATCAAACTCTTATGATTGTGTGTGAGTGTATTAGATTTTCTCATATCTCAAATCATCATAATATGAGAACCTTATGCACTTTTGCTATGTTTCACACACAACACACAAAATTCTTTGCTACTTCTGATACATGTGTAGGTACAATGTGATTTGGCCATCAGAAGGAATACATGTGTTAGTGTATGCTTACTAAACTATCTTAACTTGTTTTTGAAATACAAAATTAGTTAGACTCGTTTAGTGTGTGTGTGTGCTTTTGGATCTATGGATGCTATGCTTATATGTTAAGAGATGTCTTGAGAGCTTAACATGTTGATTGGATCTTTGGTTGAGTAGCTTGCTTGTTGCATTCATCTCTTTATGTTTTTCCTCCTTGAAAAACTCCATTTCTTCAAGCTCGACAGCTTCTCGATAGATCCTCGACAGATTCTCTTTCTATCGAGCCTTCTTTCTCTTTTCTCGATAGATCTCGATAGATTCTCAATCCATTGAGATTTCTGGGTTTCTTCTCAATAGATTCTCGACAGCTTCTTCAATCCATCAAGCCAAATTTCTAAGCATTCTGTCTGACCAATAGCTTCTCGACAAATCCTCGATCCATCGAGATCACTCTTTTGTTGTCGACAGATCCTTGATAGCACCTCGACAGATTCATTTCTGTCAAGATTTAGTGTTCGACAGATTCTCGATAAAAACCTCGATCTATTGAGATTCATTTTCTATATATAATTGAGGCGCGATTCAGATTTCACTTTCTATCATATCTCTCGACAGAAATCTCTCTCTCTCGATCCAATCTTCTCTCCCTTACTCAAATCTTCTCTCCAATCAAGTTTTCGGCCTAGTTCAAGCCTCATTCTTATGGTATGACCTCTACATCTTCTCTTTCTCATACATTTCATGCATTTAGACCTAGGTTTTGGGGTTTTTCAAAAATTTTGGGGTTTTTGAGTTTTTCATGAAATTTTTTGGTTGGGTTTTGTGAAATTGTTGATATATGATCATGCATTGCATTCTCATTGCATTATAACAATGTTTCATGCATATTAGATATGTGTGCTTGATTATTGTTGTGAGTGTTGATAGGTTTGGATTGGGTTTTACCCATGATGCTTTCATTTTTGCACGTCACATGTTCATGCATTTTTCATGCATACGTTCTTTCTTCTCTTTCCTATTCTGAACTTGTCTCTCTCTCTTTTTCTTTTTATCTCTCTCACATAGACTGTGTTATGGCACCCAAATAGAGAAAATCAACTCCAGCTTGGAACCCTCTTCATGATTTCGGGTCATCCTCTTCTGATCCTCTTGTTCCCTCTCATATTTGGTTCTGTGATGAGAAGGCCAAGATGGACTTCTTTGAGAACTTCTAAAATTGTGGCGTTCATCCAGAATGCCAGGTCATTCTGTTGGACTTCTTCGACACTGCACTACCTGAAGTCATTTGGACTCAGGGACGAAAGTCCCTTTGTGGGAAACTCGAGAGGTGTCTAGTTGTGTTCATATGGCATCGATACCTCCGTGCCTCATTTTGTTACCATAGTCTACGATACACGTATTGTAGTTACTTCGGATCTTATATCCGAGGTACTACACATTCCTAGGGTAGCACATCCTGACTACCTTGGCTATGATCGTCTACAGACTATGTCTAGAGACAAACTTATCTCTCACTTTTGTGAGACTCTTTCTATATGGGGTGGTAAGCTAAATACCCCATGCTTGGGCTTTGCCAAAGGCCCGAGATTCCATAACATGGTGATGACATTCACTCTCACTCCTTTGTCTCACTATAACTCCATCACTGAGCCTTGTACTCGTTTTTTTTTTTTTCTTTCCTTGATGGAGGATCTTTCCATTGACTTTCCCTCTCACCTCATCACATCTATCATAGATGTGTATCAGGATGCCAGTACTCATGATAAGAACATCTTTCCTTTGGCTATCACGCAAATCCTTCAACATTTTCACATTCCTATTCCTCTATCTCCTCTCTTTACCATCATGGGTGCCATATGTGCTTGTTTTGTCTAGCGGAGTGAGGCCCAACTTCAATTGAAGCGGCCACGAGTGGAGACCACTAATCCTACAGCTTTTGCTGTTCCATCTTCCTTGGCTCCTTCTCTTTCCCCGGTTGGTGGAGTGACCCTAGAGGCTCATGGCGCAGCTTTAGCGAATGGAGGCTTACTTTGGTGATTGTCTTGACTATCTCATAGATGAGACGTATCAGATGAATACCCAAGTCGGTCGTATTGCCATAGACAAGCTCGCATAGCTAGCTTTGCTCCTCCCTCTCCTTCTCCAAAGGCCTCGGTTGATGAGGATGCTGTTGATGATGATGATGCTAGCTCTTCCAGTGATGACGAGATGACGACCTCTAAGTGACTTGCCCTTTGTCATTCGTGACAAAAAGGGGGAGTAGTTTTGGTTTTGAGAGTCTTGTACTTGGGGGGAGAATTAGTATAGGACATTTTTGTTAAGGGGAGTGTGTATATATTTTTGAGGGATGCAGTGAGGTTTACATGTACTTTTATTTTCTTCTTTTTATATTAACCTCTTGTACACCAGTCTTGTGACCATTTATTTACATACATTGTACTTTCTTTTTATATATATGATGATGATGTATGTTTTACTTCACCTACTCTACATGTGTTGTTTCTTTTCTCTCTTTATACACATGTTTCTTTATGTATGCAATCTTTATTTCTGTTTCACACATGATTCGTTAATGAGTTTTGTTTAAATGTTTTAGAAAGACAGGTTGTGAAAGTCTATCATGCCATGAACTCCTTTCTTGCAAAGTTTTTCCAGAGTTTGTAGTAGGGATAGATTTATTATGTAATCCAGCAAGTGGTTATGAGTTTAGTGATTTAAGACTTCTCTCATGATTATTTGTTTTGTTGTGGCTTTATCATAGATTGCCAAGGAGGGAGATTGTTAGGGATATATTTTATGTAATTGGCTAATTCTTTGACAAAATGTACTTTACTTGTAATTGGGTAGATCTAGGATTGGTTTAAGAGTTCAAGAAACATGTTGCTCAAGTCAAGTGTTAAAACCATGAAGATCTGACCAAGAAACAAGTGAAGAAGAGCTGTTCATTAAAGCTTGACAGCAATCTCGGAAGAAAGACTTTTTTCAAGAATTACGAAATTAGAAATTCCAGATATGATTTTCAACCAATACTTATGTATTTGTTTAGATTTTTTTTTTCTCACAACCCTAGACACATATAAGGATTATTTTAAAGGCCATCACAAGAGATTGAGTGACCAAATGCAAAAAGTGGCCTAATTTATTATTCTTTCTGTAGAAGCTACTGTGTCTTTACGCCAAGGGTTTTACGACCATGGAGCTTCCTAATCTTCATTGTTGATGAACTGAAGAACTTTGCAACCAACAATCTTTTTCAAGTTGGGGTAAGGGTTCAACTGTAGGTTGGTATTTTGGGATAGGCCAAAGGGTTTGGTAAGATTCCTTATACTTGTAACCACTTATGATTGATAGTAGTGGATTCTCGGGAGTGGTGACTTTAAATTCACCTGATGGGGTTTTGCCTTGGTGGTTTTTGCCTTTCATAAGCAAATCACTTGTGTCAAATTTATTTTTTACTGTATTTAATTATTTAGTGATTTGTTTGTGCTACCACACCATTGCATGTAATTTGACTAATTAATTAACTTGGGTAATTAATTAATTTGCAAGGGGTCAATTCATTTTGCCCTATCACTTCTGCCTTTATTAGGCCCGTGGTGGGGCAACTTAATAATTGGACTTAGGTTGGGTTTTCTAAGAATATGGGAAAGAAATTTTGTAATGCAAGTTTAGATGTACTTTTCAATATTTTTAATAAGATGAATTCTAATTTGGCTTACTTTGATGTGTCTCATAATATTGAAATTATGCACTTAAATGATTCTAATGAATTTGAAAAAGAAATTAATAAACAATTGGAAAAGAAATTTGAACCTATGGAACCAACTTTTGAAACTCTCAATTTGGGTAATGATGAGAATCCACACTTAATTAAAATTGGCTCAACCCTAAATGAAAAAGAAGGAAAAGATCTCAAAGAGCTTTGCATAGAATTCCAAGAAGTGTTTGCATGGTCCTATGAAGATATTCCTGGCATTAATCTCAAGATAGCCCAACACCACATTGATACTTATGCTCATATGGTACCTGTTAAACAAAAATTGAGACATATGTGAATCAAATGGCTCCTTAAGATCAAGGAAGAAGTCACAAAACAACTGAAAGTAGGGTTCATCAAACCCATGCACCAAGCTAAGTGATTAGCCAATGTCGTGCCGTACCCAAAAAGGATGGAAAGGTAAGGATGTGTGTGGACTTTAGAGACCTAAACAAGGATTTCCCTAAGGACGACTTTTCCCTCCCTCATATAGATGTCTTAATGGATAATACTGCCAGTAGCTTTGATGTCTTTTATGGATGGATTTTCAAGATATAACCAAATCAAGATGGCTCCTAAAGACACGACTAAGACTAACTTCACCATAAAATGGGGAATCTATTGCTACACCGTGATGCCATTTAGGCTCAAGAATGCGGGTGCAACTTACCAAAGAATGGCTACAACTTTGTTACATGACATGATGCATAATGAGGTTGAGGTATATGTTGATGACATGATTATAATCCAAAGATAGAGAAGACCGTATAGTCAATTTGAGGAAGTTCTTTAAAAGGATTAAGGAGTATAGATTGATGTTGGATCGATAGAAATGTACCTATGGAGTAACTGCTGGGAATAGAAGTTGACCCATCAAAAATCAAGGCCATATTGGATATGCCTCCACCCAAGAGTGAGAAAGAGATAAGAGGATTCTTAGGACGATTATAATACATCAGCCGATTTATTGCCAAGCTTACCTCCACTTGTGAGTCGATCTTTAAGCTTTTGAGGAAGAATGAACCCCACGCATGGAACACTGAGTGCCAGAAAGCCTTTGGGCTCATTAAAGAATACCTTCTCCATTTGTCTATCGTAGTCCCCCTGAAGCATGGACAACCGTTACAACTCTACCTCTCTATCATAGGAGATGCGGTGTGAAGTATGCTTGCATAAGAGGATGATAAGAATAAGAGAGCCATTTACTGCCTAAGCAAGAGATTCCATGATTATGAGATTAGATATACACCCATAGAAAAGTCATGCTTTGCTCTCGTATGGGTTGTACAGAAGTTGAGATGCATCATCCTACCTTTCCAAGTATGGATAATATCTAGAATGGACCCATTAAAGTATTGATTTGAGAAGCCTGCCTTAAGTGGAAGGTGTGGAGATGGTTGATCCTATTGGCAAAATTTGATTTAAAGTATGTGGCAAGAAAAACTATAAAAGGAAGCGTAGTTTCAGATTTTGTGCCGAGAATCCCATTGAAGGAAAGGATGGTAAAAAGCATTTTCTAAACGAGGATATTTTAAACATCGAACTAGGGGCATGGAAGATGTATTTCGTTGGAGCCGTGAACCAATATGGGAATGGAATAGGAGTACTTTTGATCACCCCCAATGGATCTCATGTACCTTTGGTAGTCAAGTTGAACTTCGAGGAAACCAACAATATGATATGAGGCTTGTATTGCTGGAATGGAAGCTCTTCAAGAGTTAGGGGTAAAAGAGGCAGAAGTCTTTGGAGATTCGAAGCACATAAATTATGAAAGGTGAAGGAAAAGCACTTAAAACCTTATCAGCAATATTTGGAGAATTTAACCAAAACCTTCGATAAGATTGAATATACTATCATCCCTAGAGCTCAAAATCAATTTGCAAATGCCTTGGCTACCTTAGCCTTCATGGTTGAAATACCCAAGGGAGTATGGGCACAACCTTTAGAGATTGAACACAAGGAGGGGGGGGGGGGGGCGGGGGGCGGGGAGGGGGACAGAGTCTTCAATCATGGCTATAGAAGAAGGAGTTCCTTGGTATTATGACATCACAAAATTCCTAGAATTAGGGGCATATCCTGACGATGTCGAAAAGAGAGAATGTCATTCGATTAGGATGATGGCAATGCAATACATCCTATGTGGAGGTCAACTCTATAGGAGATCTCATGATGGTATACACCTTTAACGCTTAAAGAAAGAAGAAGCTGAAAGACTCATGGAAGAAGTCTATCAAGGAATTTGTGGTCCTCACATTAATGGGAGAATATTAGGAAAGAAGGTTCTAAGGATGAGGTATTATTGGAATACAATGGAAACCGATTGTGTGGATTTTGTGAAGATTTGGCATGATTGTCAAACACATGCAAACTTGAATCATGTGCTACCTAGTAAGCTATACAGCATGACCTTTCCTTGGCCTTTCTCAGTTTGGGGCATAGATGTGATTGGAAGGATATACCCTAAGGCTTTAAATGGGCACGAGTACATCCTAGTGACAATCAACTATTTTACTAAGTGGGTAGAGGTAGCCTCTTACTATATGCTTAAAGCCAAGCATATGGCTCGATTCATAGAGAATAACATCATTTGCCAATTTGGAGTACCGCAAGAAATCATCTTATATAATGGCTCCCACTTTGAGGGGGAAGTTCGAAAGATCATGGAGTTGTACAAAATTAAGCATCACAAGTCTTCACCATACCGACCATAAGCTAACGGAGCTGTAGAAGCAGCCAATAAGAACATAAAAAATGTACTAGCCAAGGTGGTAGAGACATACAAGGATTGGGGCGAGAAATTTCCATTTGCCTTATGGGGTTACAAAATTTCTATCCATGCATCGACTGGGGCAACCCCCTACTCTTTGGTTTATGGGAGTGAAGCGGTGCTTCCCATTGAAGTAGACATACAATCTTTAAGGGTGCTGATAGAAACCAAAGTCCAATTGGAGGATTGGATAAAAGAAAGATATGAATAGTTGACTTTGATAGATGAGAGAAGAGCTAGAGCACAAAACCATGCACAAGGTTATCAAAAGAGGATTGCTAGAGCATTTAACAAAAAGGTGAAACCTAGAAACTTAAGGAAGTAGACCTAGTCCTAAAGGTGCTTAGGGACGAGATTATTGATCCGAGAGGAAAGATGAGGGTAAGATGGTCTAGGCCTTTTATTATCAAGAAGATCATGTCAGGAGGTGCTACGAGAATCACAGATTTGGATGGGGAAGAGATACTTCACCCAATCAACATGGATAGGCTTTGGAAGTATAACATTTGAAACGAAAGAAAAAAGCTTGCTAGGCTGAAAACCCGAAAGGGCGGCCTAGGCAAAAATTAAGGCAAAGAACCCCGTTAGGTTGAAAACCTGAAAGGGCAATTATGGTAAAAGATAGGGAAAATGACCATGGGCATGGTAGAAATTCTTACAAGGACATCATGGACAAAAGTTACATGGCACAGAAAAATGAAAAAAATAAAGAAAGAAAAAAATAAAGACAATAAGCAAAGATAATAAAATGGTCGATTCTTTTATTGCTCAAATTAAAAGATAATAAATTGTTTCCATAGGATATTTGGAACATTCCAATCCTTTATTAAATTCAAAAGAAATGACATGAGAATCATAAAGTGCAGAAAAGTAAAATTTGGGGTATATCAAGGTAGTCAGTTGGTCCTTTTCCTTTTGTTGGACTTCTGATAATCTCTCTTCCATACGAAATGACCTTATGTCAGCAATTAGCCAAGCCTTGTAACCCAAGGTAGGATGAAGAAACCAAGGGAATTGGATGTCCTTAGCCACCATCCTCTTCAGCCAAGTCTCATGGATTCTACCCAAGACCCTCTTAGTGAAGACTGAAATGTGAAAGACACCATCATCATTTGGAACTCCTTGGCGATCATCAAATTGCCTTGCAATGCGGCCTATGGAGTAGTAAGAATAATGACAAAGCCCAATCAAAGGAACACAATTGTCCTTGAAGACATGATTAACCATGCCGATGATGCGCCATCATTTTACCACCCATTGAATCCCTGAAGGGGAGAGATGTCTCAGGAACTCAGTGAACTCATCAGGATCCATCTCCCTATCTTTGAGCTTATGGTCACGATAATGCTTTGGAAGATATTGAATAAGAGGGACAGAGGGAGGTTGAAGCAATTGAAGCCTCTCAAACAACCATATCTAAAAAAGAAGAAGATAAGGAATGAGAGAAAAAGAAAGCATAAGTGTTGAGTGGAAAAAGGAGAGATAAAAGAAAGAGAGAAAAATAATGAATACAGAGTCGATATAAGGAGCCTTAATGGGTTGAAAATCGCAAGGCAATCTATGCAAAAATTAGAGGAATCCCGCTAGGTTTAGAACCTTGGCAAAAGTTAGCGATCATACCTAAAGGAGGAGAGGACTCCTCGCAAAGAAAGTTACTTCCCCTCTATCAACAATATCCAAGTCGTTGAGAGTCTCGGCCAAGATCATGCCCACGAAACTTCCTACCTCTAGATTGATGATCACCAAAAGCATCCTTTGATCCACACAAGGTTTTTCATGCACCAAGAAATACCTCGCAAAAAGTCATAGATAGAAGGCATTGAGATAATGGGAGCATTGCGCCCCAACCATGGGAACATTCCGCTGAAAGAAGTACGTAAAAACCTTGTGGATGTTCAACTTGTTAAGCATGCACCACTTTTGAGCCGTGTTAAGAGAAATCCCTAATAGTTGCTGGACCATTGAATTGGAAGACATGACGAGTAAGGATCCAAAATTCAACAGCAGTACGAAGAAGAGGTTCATCTGCTTTGATTTGATGGTAGGGAAAGATGCAAGAAAGACTGAGAGGGGTGAGAGCATCCTTGTAACTAGGGCCAAGGTTCTTATTCCATGTTAAAATTGCTAAAAGAGTGAATTCTACCATTAGGAAGCCTTGAGAGGTGTTTTCTAAGCTTAGAACACATTTTGTAAGGGTTTTGAGGCCCCGAACGGCTATTTTATACATAAAAGAGGCAGCTAGGATTTTCTATCTCACGGCATGCGTACGCATGTTCAACACCTGCGTACACAATCCCATGTACATGCATGCATGGAAGAAGGCGGAGCTGACTTCCTTTTCCTATTTGGAGTGTGATTTATTCATCAAGGCTTCTCTCATGACTCCCATGACCTAAAGGACTACTCAAGGCACAATCAAGCTCAGATTTCAAGAATCAAGGACCAAGGAAAATAAAGTTGCATAAAATTATCCCCAGGAGTTGTAAATTAAGTACATGTCCCCAAGTAAAAGCAAAAATAAAAGATGATGTTCTTAAATACAACCCATTGTCTTAAATAAAATCCAAAAGGCAGAAATACATGCTAAATAAAAAAGAAAAGAAAAAGAAAAATATGTTTATGTGTTTGTGCCTATGTGTTTGAGCTGCAGGGTCATCATTGGTGGCGCCTTTTCCTCGACTGATAGCTAGGAGTGGTCTTTGAACCGCCACCACCACCATCACCATCATCATCATCATTATCACCATCGCCCGGGTAGGTAAATCCTCTAGGACCATAAATCTGTCTGGAATACTCAGTCACCTCCAGCTTGAGGTTCCCAGCAAGCCAAAAAAGCTCTTCATGCTCCTGTATAGTGGGCTGAATTTGAAAATAAGACAGTGTGAGGACAAGTGTTAGGAGAAGCAAGAAAAGAAAAGACAAGACAAGAATGAAAAAAGACTCACCGCACATGTACCCTCAAGAAAATGGTAGCCTATGACGTTTGTGTTACGTCCCACTACACGCTCTTAAGCGAAGCCTTCAGGACTATAGGCATAGATTGACTAGGGTAGATGGGGAGGGTCAATAAGACCACCAGCAACAAGGTTAGCCTGATATAAGTATCGCGTTTGGATATCACTATGTGCAAAAATACAAGAAAAGAAGAATGAAGGAAAAGGGAGAGAAAAAGATGCATACGTCCTGAATGAAGGTGGGCATGAGACGAGTCTCATTAAGCTCGTTATATCCATGTCATTCGTGAGACACTCATCATAAGGGATACCGACCCTTCATAGCTAGTCCTCGGCATTTATCATGGAAAGCGGGGCAAGCATGAACTGTAGAAGATCCAACGAGAACTATGGTACTTTCTCATCCACCAACTGGTAACATACCCTCTTTGGTCGATAGGACCACCAACAGCAAGGTTATCCTGATACGTGTTTGGATGTCACTATGTGCAGAAATACAAGAAAAGAAGAATGAAGGTAAATGGAGAGAAAAAGATGCATACCTCCTGAATGAAGGCGGGCGTGAGACAAGTCTCACTAAACTCGTCATACTCCATGTCATCTGTGAGACACTCATCATAAGGGATACTAGCCTTTCATAGCTAGTACTCAGCATCTATCATGGAAAGCGGGGCAAGCATGAACTGTAGAGGATCCAGTGAGAACTATGGTACTTTCTCATCCATTAACTAGCAGCATACCCTCTCTGGTTAATAGGATCACCAATAGCAAGGTCAGCCTGATATAAGCATTGCGTTTGGATATCACTATGTGTAGAAATACAAGAAAAGAAGAATGAAGGTAAATAGAGAGAAAAAGATGCATACATACTAAATGAAATGGGCATGAGATGAGTCTCACTAAACTCGTCGTACTCCATGTCATCCATGAGACCTCATCATAAGGGATACCGGCCCTTCATAGCTAGTACTCGGCATCTATCATGGAAAGCGGGGCAAGCATGAATTGTAGAGGATGCAACGAGACCTACGATACTTTCTCATCCACCAATTGGCAACATACCCTCTTTGCTAAATAAATAACCATCAGATTGACACCCTCGAAAGGCTGGATGATATCGAAAGTGATGATGGTGGCATCGTCCAAGTTTGGGTCCGCAACAGCAGAAGTGCCTGCCCACAGACTCTAAATGACCTGTGACCATGCATAGGGCTAGAAGGAAAGTCCTAAGAACATGTAAGAGAAAGTAACAAAAGATAATGGATGTTTGACTTACCTCCTCAGAAGAATGTCTGTCAAAGTGATTCCTAATTGAAGAGAAATTCCTTAGATCCACCTCCACTCCACAAGCAATAAGACTGTACTTTATGGCCCTGCGCTAAAAAGCGAAAACACAATTTGCAAGATGACAGTCTGTAAGATGAATGGGTATAGTTTGCAAGATACAGATATGTGTACAATTTGCAAAAGTGTGAAGCACAGTTTTTAAGCATAGATGACATGTGGATGAACATAATTACAAGAATGGAAAACATATACATTGTAAGTTAGGATGAGAGAACCAACCACAAGGAGCTTCGAAGACCCTACTAGCTGATGTAGAGTCCTTTTGCTGAGTGTGTCCAAAGATGAGTATAGGTAACCAAGACATGCCTAGTCCTAGTTGGCCTTTCGAGCCTCCTCGAAATCTCAAAAGAGGGACAGCCACCTCACAGACACCGTTTGCCCCCCATTGGCAAAGAGATACACACCCAGGATATACAACAAAAAGGCCTTAGCCATTCGGCCACAATCATTATGAGTCACCTAAGGGTGAGGCCTATAATCCATCTCAATGTCACCGTAACAGATTGTATCCATCAAGTACCTCCTCCCAAGCAAATCAATGCCCAGTTGCACACCCAAAGCACCCCAAAGTTGATGAGCGTCCTATCGCACCTAAGGCAGATCATCCAGTGAAAGTCATGGGAAGTCACCGTTATCTCCTGGTTAGCAATGTGGAAGGTCTGGGTAGTGTCCTGCCACCTTTTAGCCAAGCACTATACCAAAATGGCACTAGCAAAGGTCTCTGGCAATAAGCAGATGATAGGCTCAAAGCCCATAACATGTATGTAGTCCTTGGTCTCCTCGGTCATGATTCAGTACCATGAAGCAACATGGTTGGTGCTACCTCTACATGAGAAAGCGGGCAAGGCCTACAAAAAGATGAAAATAGAGCATTAAAATGACAATTGGATGAGAAAATAAGTCGAAAAGGAGTTAAAACAGGTAAAATAGGGTTTTTGGGGTGCTAGCTTTTGCACGCAAGCCTGCGTCTACATATGTAGGGATTCCACACACATACGAAGGTTGGATCATGTGTCTGTGTAAACTGAAGAACACAAATGCGAACGCATGAAGATAGCATGTGTGTGTATAAGTAATGTACGCGTATGCATGGATGCAAGCTGCATATGCAAGTCGATACCTGCGTATGCATGAGCACAGACAGAGAAGTGTTCTTCGACATTTTCAACCACATGTTGATCAAAAATCATCCTAAACATGTTCCTACCCCTCCAAAAGTGTCAGGATTTCATCTAGACCCACCCCACAGCAAAACCCAAGCATTTATATGTCCAAACACATATTACAATGGAAGATCTAAACAAAACTAAAAAATGAGAAAAAACTTGAAAAACTTACCAATCTGATCCTTGCATTCTTTGATTTTGCATGATCCCGTGGGTCAACGAGGGAGGCTTATTCAGCCTCACAGCCCCATTCCAGCAGGTGAGGTTGAACACATCGTCGGAAAGCATGTAGGAACTTTTCTGGGACTTGGGAGCCCTGGAGATGAAAGAGTTTGGGAGAGAAAGAAAGTTGTGGATGAGAGATTGTGAGAGGGAAAGGTCAGAGTGCAGAAATGAGAGAGAGGCAGAAAGTATTTGTAGAGAGGAAATGTGGAAGCTAAAGAGGTAGAGAGAAAATGAAAGGGTGAAAAAGGTGAAGAGGAATGAGAAGAAAAAGAAACAGTTGGTAGCTATTGGAAAAATTTGAAGAGGCGGGAATGCATCTAGTGGCTAAACTACATGTAATTTAGGCCCACCCACTAAACTACCTGTAGTTTAGTATAAAAAATAAATAAATTAAATATCCCCAATGGGTTCCCGGAAGGTAGAAAGTGCAAAAGAAAATTCAAGAATACACTTGAAAATTCAAAAATACCCTCGTTTAGGTAAAAAAACACAAGGACCCCAAAAACATCCCCCAATGGATTGGAAGCAACAACAGCATCCCTCAATGGATCAGAAATTGCTTAAGAAACTCCCTTGTGAGTTAAAACCATCAACCAAATCCCTAGTAAAGTACAGTGTCATGAAAGGACTCTCCCGCAGGTCTAAGGTACAAAGGCAACCCCTTAAAGAGTTGTGAAGAAAATTGCCCTATGGAGTTGATAAAACCCCCTCGTGAGTGGAATCAACACAAGTTCCCCAGTGAGTCGTGAAAAATAAGAAGAAGATTTTTCCCTAGTAGACTACACCCTATCAAAGACTTCCTCATAGGTCAAAGTCACTAGCAAACTCCTTAGCGAGTTATTTTATCCCCAGCACACTACACCATCAATGACTTACTCGTAGGTCAAAATTACCAAAAAGGCTCTGTGGGTCACCAATACACTCATCAGCAAATAATTCTCCCTAGTGGATCTTTCACCAAGGACTTCCCCGTAAGTCAAAAAACTAAGAACTTGTGCATATATCCTCCAAGAATTGAATATGTTGGCATGGATACTATACCAGTCAGAAGAAAAGAATACATAACTTGTGCACATAACCTCCAGGAATTGAATATGCAGGCATATATCCCATACGAGTCAGAACATAAATTATAGAATTTGTGCACATATCCTCCGAGATTTGAAAATGCAGGCACAGAGCCTATGCAAGCCAAAATTTGTGAACATATCCCAAGGGAATTGAATATGTAGGCACACTAGAAGAGGTAGAGACCAAGGTCACCTCGAGGAAAGAGCCTCTCCAAAACAAGTAGAGATAGAGATGGAAGGCAAAAGGTGCAAACCACCCGGAGAAGTTTGAGGTCAGAGCCCTAGATGGACACCACATATAAGTATCCTTTTAATCTCGTAAGAGTGCCTTATTTGTTTGGTTGATGGTTGTGGCTATTGGCTATGTTTGTTTTTCTTTTTAATGACTCTAGGATAGTAAGTCACTAGCCTTTTGCTTGCAATTGGCAAAACAAGTTATGGGATAGTGAACCTGTCATTGCTCATTTCCTGAGCAACAAAGGTAGGAATTTAGACATAAAAGTCCCATGCAACTCTGCAGAGTTGCACCTTGCCCCATGTATATGTGTTGTGTGCCGTGTACGTGGGTTGGGCCTGAGTCGTATGTCGAAACAAAATTTTTTGTCTCTTATTCTTTTGATTCCATCAGCAGAGCTCACAAATAAAAAAAAAGGGGCATCTTTACACACCACATTTTATAACCCTTACGACTCAGGTCCCCATTTCCCAATAATGGTAAAACTCTAAAGCCCAAGGTTGGTTTAGGCCCAATTAGACTTAATTTAACTTAAGGAAGGTTTTTATGAAAGATATAACTCTTTTATGAGCTAAACGAATCTATTTTTAGAAAAGAAGGCCACATAAACCCTAGGGCATGCGTACGCAGACACGCATATGCATATACATGCTCCAGATCCATGTACGCAAGCTTCATGCATGCGTACAAATACACGGGCATGTGTACACATGCTAGGGTTCTAGAAACTATGAAAGGAAGGTTTTCTGCATTAAAGCTAAGGTTTGGAATGAATCCTACATCATCTAGGAGCCGTTCCAAACTCCCATTTTCTTAACATAAAAAGCCATACATGGTACCTTGTCAAAACACATAGAAAATCCTAAGGGAAAACCTAAGATTCACTAGAAATAGTAAATCAAAAAAGGAGTTTTTCACAAAACATCCTCAAGTCAATTTTCTTTTAATTGGGACCTTTTGTGGTCTGGATCTTCGAGTTTTGAAGTTTGCTAATCAATTTTGTTTGGTTGTGAATAGATTTGACTAAAGAGAACTGTCAAAATCAAGCTAAGAAGCTTTTTGTTTGATGTATATGTTCTAAACCTTCTTCTCTTCTTTTCTCATTTTAATTTCTATTTTCTTTGCTTTTCTTGCTTTTATTATTTTATAATATGCCTGTTTAGTTTAGTTTCCCTTTGCTTTATGGTTATTTTAGCATGTTAAGTTGTTAGGTTTATCATTTTAAGTTTTTGCTTTGTTTTACTAGGTTAGGGTTTCTGGGTGTGTATGCGTATGCATGATCTCTACATGCACATGCATACTCGAAGTATGCGTATGCATACAATGAGGCTGCATACGTAGGCCCTATGTATGTGTATGCGTACTCAAGCCCATAACCCTAATTCAAACTTTTCTACTTCTGTTCCTTTATTCTGTTTATGCAATATACTTCTATCTTGCCTTGTTTTATGCTTCTCAATCCTTTGTTTCTCTATTTTTAAGTGTTTGTTTATTCTTCAGAAGTTAGATTAGGGTTACCTTTCAATTAAATCATTGATATACCATGAACATACATTCACATGATCATGAATTGATGTGTAAGTGTTATCATGCAATGAGGTAAGGCATGGATTCACATGTACATGCATTTGATTGGGAAATGATATTGTTTAGGTTTGATGAATATGATGAACATGATTGTTTGATGCTTTGATACTATGCTTAGATGCTTGGATATATTTGATGTTAATATCTTGCTGCCATGTCTATGTTTCTGCCCTTGGGTGTTTGTTTGTTTGCTACCTTGAATGAGATATGTGATGTGCAATGCCATGATAGCTGTATGCTAGGGTTTGGGATGAATATGTCATTTTGTATGCTTAGATGTATGTTAGTGTGTGTGTGAGTTTAAGATGCAATACTACACATGCCTTTAATGAGATTAAGACGTAAGACAAAATGAGTGGAAGTTGACCCACGAGTCAAGCAGTCTTGGGTACCTAACACCTTCCCAAGTCGTACCTTAACTCCGAACCCATACTTTGGTAGTAAGATCAGTCATTTCACATAAATGCGCTATATACATGGTTCCTAAGCCATAAAACTAGGTGGTGACTCCATTTTATTTCTCTGCCCTAGTCCACTCAGTCGAGGCATACTGCCCCCTCCAAAAAGCGTTGCCCCGACAGACATATTGCGGCAGTTTCAAACCAATGTGTTAGGTATTTCAATTGATGTACCTATTGCGACGGTTCAAAACTACCGTAATAGGTCCTATCTTTTTTCTTTTTTTCTTTTTAATAATTGTTTTAGAATTTTTATCTATTACGGAGGTTTCAAACCACTATAATATGTCCTAGCTTTTTAAACCTTGTTTTGGAATTCGGGCCTGTTGTGGTGCACAATAGAACTGATACTTTAGACCTCGAAATTGCTGGTATAGACCATACCTATTGTGTCATTTAGAAAAGTGCCGCTATAAGCCTTGGTGTGTAGTAGCAGTTACTAAAAGTGTTGCTATAGGACTTTTTTTTTTTTTTTTGGTAGTGAATGTGTTGGGAAATTTAGACCCTGGTTGATAAAATTAACAAGTTTTAAACCCAAGTTGTTAATTAGATTTATTATGAATAAATCTCATTAAAACAAACAAACATTAATGTCATGTCATTATCATGCACAGCAGAACAGTAAATAAGATAAGATATGATGACCCAGGAAAACTAATGAAACAAACTAGTTTCACAGTAAAAAACCTGGGGGAAAAAATCTTCCCGAAAAGCAATTCACTATGGTAAAGAGAAGTTTCAGATCTAGTACAAAACCTTTGTCCCTAGACTTTACAATCCCCATAAATGAACTTACAGCAGAAACCTTCTACCGCTTCAGAACCTCTAAACTCTCTAGTATATGAACGCCACCAATGATGCACGGATCCCAGTACGTGACTAACTCCTTTGCACGAATCCCAGTATGTGACTAACTCCCAACAACTTGAAGAAGACGTTGTTGGATGCAAAATTCTTCACTTCATCATCAAAAGACGCAGTAACTTCTTACAGAGAGAATAAAGCACTAGGTCACTTTCTACATATGTTCAGCATGTATGACGGCCTTTAAAATAAGCCTTATATATGTCTAGGGTTATGAGAAAAGAAACCCTACACATATATGTTAGCATGAGCCAAAAATCAGATTTTGTAGATCTCGACAGATTCAGCTTCTGTCAAGCTTTTATCGAGATTCTTTATTAAGTCTCGATAGATACTGTTTCTATCGAGGTATCTGTCGAGTTTTAATGAAAAAATTTTCTTCACTTGTTTCTTGGTCCAATTTTCATGGCTTTAATACTTGGCTTGAACAACATATTTCTTGAAGTACTAACCTATCCTAGATCTACCCAATTACAAGTAAAGTGCATTTTATCAAAAGATTAGCCAATTACATAAAATATGTCCTTAACAATCTCCCCCTTTGGCAATCCATGACGAAACCACAATAAAACAAATAATCATGAGAGAAGTCTTGAATCACTAAACTCATAACCACTTGTTGTATTACAAAATAAATCTATCCCTACTACAAATTCTTGAAAAACTTTGTAAAAGGAGAGTTCATAGCAAGATAGAATTTCACAAGCTGTCTTTCTGAAACACTTAAACAAAACTCATCAAGGCATTATGTGTGAAACATAAATAAAGATTGCGTACATAAAGAAACATGCGTATAAAGATAGAGAAGAAACAACACATGTAAAGATAGGTGAAGAAGACATACATCATATATATTGAAGATAAGCACAATGTATGTAAAAATGGTCACAAAACTGGTGTATAAGAAGCTAAAAGAAGCTCCTAAAACAACAAGGAGGTAAACACTCCCCCTAACAAGATGAAACACAACTCCCCCTTACAAAGACATGTATTTCTCCCCCTAACATGTAGAATCTTAAAAAGAAACCACATTTACTCCCCCTTTTTGTCATGATTGACAAAGGATACAAGAAACTATAAAACTTCACCCGAGAAACATAAAGATGATAAAGAGAAAAATGCAAAACATGTGAAAAATAATGCATACAAAAGGGTCTTGACAGATCAAGAAGCTGTCGAGCTTCTATCAAGATGAAACCCAGAAATCTTGATGGATTGAGAATCTGTCGAGAATGTATTGAGCAGATAGACAACATAGAAATTTGTCTCAATGGATCAACCTAGGTGTCGAGAAGCTATCAAGGCCAAACCTAGAAAAATTGATGGATCGAGAATCAGTCGAGGATCTATCGAGATCACAAGATGAAGGCTTGATAGAAATGATATCTGTCGAGGATGTGTCGAGGAGCTATTGAGCTTGAAGAAAAGAGGTTTTTCAAGAAGGGAAAAATACATAGAGATGAATGCAACGACCAAGCTATTCAAACAAGCATCCAAGCAACATGTTAAGCACTCAAACCGCATCTCAACTCTAGATGCAAAGCATTCCTAGATCCACAAACACACTAAAAAAGTTTATCCAATTTTACATTTCAAAAACAAGTTCAGAAAGTTTAGCAAGTATATATTAACACATGTATCTCTTGTGATGGCCAAATCACATTGTACTTGCACATGTATCAAGAGTAGCAAAGAATTTGTGTGTTGTGTGTGAAACAAAGCAAAAGTGCTTAAATGTCTCATATTATGAAGATTTGATATTTGAGAACATCTAATACACCCACACACAATCATAACGGATTGATGGCGACTATCACCTTTAAAATACATCCTATAACTCTTACATCTCCTAGAAATACGCTTGCAATCATATTAAAATCATTTTGATCTTTTTGCTTTTATTCTTTGCATATTTTCTTTTTTAACATATCTTGCATGGGCATATAAGAGAGAAAAGAAATACCCAATTATGCCGAAGCACACAGATGTTATACATGATTGCATGGCGGGTTTTAGTGGTGAGATGGTTATTTATGCATTTCTCTTAGGATTTTCTAGTTCTTCCTATCAAAAAGAGTGATGTGAGTATGAGATATAAGAGACAATCTTAATTGTACCCATCACAAACATGAGCCACAAAGCTTACTTGCTTAGTTGTGCATTGAGATACTCATCTAAGTTACAAGAGATACAAAGTTTAGAAAACTTTGTTTCAATGGCCATCCAAGGTACACAAGTACCAACATATGCAAACACACACTATTTTTGTATTTTTTTTTTTCACTTTTTATTTTGAAAAACAAACAAAAACAGACAAATAACATGAAAGCATGAAGATAGATGTAGATGCATGAAAGCATGACCCAAAAAATAGATAAGAAATCAAGCAAGAGAGTCCTACTTTAGATAGAAAGAATTAAAGTAGAGGACAAATAGAAAAGACAATTAAGTCTTAGACTCCTTTCTCACCCATACAGCACGAGTCTTTGGCTGTGAAGATGAAAAGGCACGTGTCCTAGTATGTTTACTAAAGAACATAGAAGAATTATAATTCTCCTGAAATTGAGTTAAAAAGCTCAAAACTTTTAATAACTCTCCAAACAAAGGTGTTGTTCCTTGAGAGGAAACCTGTGACCATTTGGACACTTGCTTTTGAGGATACAACTTAAAGCAATTAGGATGAATGTGTCCAGAAACACCACAATGGTGACAAACATGAGAAATTTTAGGACTACTAGACTTCCTAGAGTGAGGTCTAACAAAGGATTTAGAATTAGATAAATTAGTTATGGATTTCATACCTTTATCACATTTCTCAGATTGGGGCACAAAGACAGTCTTTGATCCAAAAGCTGTGGAAGAGGAGGGGTCGGAGGAAACAACATATCCTAAGCCAGTCTTATCGGAACTAGGCTTTTGAGCACTCAATACCTCATCAAGCTTTGCACTAGACATCCTCTCTATTTGAGTTCTAGCTTGACTAAGATTTACCTCAAGATTCTTGACCTTCTCTTCTAATGAGGTCTTCTCCACAACAAGAGTCTCAACTAACCTTATAGTCTCATCTAGTTTGACTAACAATTTAGCTTTTTTAATTTTTACCTTATTAAGCTTTTTTCTACAAAGATGAGAAGCCTTTTCAAATTTTATAAATTCAGTGCATAGCTTATCATAGGCTTCCAGAAGGGTCAACTTCTTGGGTACTTCATCATCAGAAGAATCCTCACTGTCACTAGCACTCTTCACAATCACCTTATTGGTTGTGGCAGCAAAAGTCATAAAGTGACCACATTCATCCACATACTCATCCAAAGAGTCATTCTCAATATTACTCAAGGTAGCAACAACCCTTTATCTTTTGACTTCTTGGTATTTTCCTTCATAAGGTAGTTTGGGCACTCTATCCTCATATGACTAAAACCTTTACACTCATCCCACTAGATGAGGAGTTTCTCATTCTTGCCCTTCCTAAAGGATTCAGATTTCTTAGGGTCTTTGTTCTTATCCTTTTTCCTATATTGGAGAAGCTTAATAATCTCATTAGCTATGAAGGTTAAATCTTCATCCTCATCCTCATCTTCATCTTCATCTTCAAAGTCATCACTTCTTCCTCTATACCCTTAAGAGCCATGTTCCTACTCTTTCCACCTTTTCCCATTTTACCTAATCCCATCTCATAGGTTTGAAAGTTCCCTACAAGCTCAGTCAAAGTCAGTGATCTTGACATGAAATCTTTCAGATAAGGACTTAAGGATTTTCCAAACAATTTTGGATTCTGCTATAGATTCTCCAAGGTTGAAGGCAAAATTCACAATATCCTTGAGTTTAGCATAGAACTCATGAAAGGTCTCATCCTCCTCCATCCTTATTTCTTCAAAACTACTAGTGAGTTTTTGAAACTTCATAGTCTTTACTGGCTTGGTACCTTCATAGGTGGTCTCAAGAATGGTCCATACTTCCTTGGCAACTTCTGTAGATGATATTTTCTTGAATTCCTCATTGGTCACCCCACAAAACAAAGCATTCAAATCCCTACTATTGAAATTTGTTGCTTTGATTGTTGCTTCATCCCAATCCACTGGGGCTTCCTTTGGCTTAATCTAGCCAACTTCAACAGCTTGCCATACTTTTTCACCTAGAGCCTGAAAAAAAACTTTCATACGAATTTTCCAGTACGCATAAGTAGTGCCATAAGATAAAGGAGGAATCAAAAGAGATTGTCCACGATCCATGACAACGGGGGTCAAGGATCACACTTAGGAAATTAATCCAATCAAAGTGTACCTGCTTTGATATCACTTGTTGGGACATTTAGATCCCGATTGATAGAATTAACAAGTCTTAAACCCAAGAACATCAATATCATATTAATATCATGCACAACAGAATAGTAAATAAGACAAGATATGATGATCTAGGAAAACTAATGAAACAAACTAGTTTAACATTAAAAAACCTGGGGGAAACCTTCCCGAAAAGCAATTCACTATAATAAAGAGAATTTTCAGATCTAGTACAAAATCTTTGTCCCTAAACTCTACAATCCCCGTAGATAAACTTATAGAAGAAACCTTCTACCACTTCAAAACCTCTGAACTCTCTAGTATATGAATGCCACCAATGATGCATGGATCCCATTATGTGACTAACTCTTTTGCACAAATCCTAGTATGTGACTAACTCCCAGCAACTTGAAGAAGATGTTGTTGGATGCAAAGTTCTTCACTTCATCAACAATGAAAATCAAGAAGTACTTGGTTATAAAACCCTAAAGTGCAAAAGATGCAGCAACTTCTTGCAGAGAGAATAAGGCACTAGGTCACTTTCTACATATGTTCTCCATGTATGACGGCCTTTAAAATAAGCCTTATATATGTATAGGGTTGTGAGAAAAGAAACCCTACATATATATGTTAGAATGAGCTAAAAATCTGATCTGGAAAATCTAATTTCGTAGATCTTGACAGATTCAGCTTCTGTTGAGCTTTTGTCGAGTTTTCTTCATTAAGTCTCGATAGATACTGTTTCTGTCGAGCTTTAACGAACAGTTTTTCTTCACTTGTTTTTTGATCCAATCTTTATGGCTTTAATACTTGGCTTGAATAACATATTTCTTGAAGTATTAAACCCATCCTAGATCTACCTAATTACAAGTAAAGTGCATTTTGTCAAAGGATTAGCTAATTACATAAAATATTTCCTTAACAAAATGGACCTATGCCAGTGCTTTCAAGAGCTTTAGTGGTGACTTTGACTAGGCTTGGGTTTTGTGTGTGTGTGTGTGTGTAGTGCTAATCAAAGATAGAAATCTCTTTCTCTTCCCCTTTTTCTTTTTCATCCTCCTTACATTTTCTCTTCTCTTCCTTTCCCATCCTCGCTAACAAACAATACTTAAAAGTGTTTTTTTATTTTATAAGTTTCACACCGGTTTTCTTTTTTTGCAATTAATTAAATATTTAAAAAAAATTATGAGTTAATTATAATTAGAATTTAATAGAGTTGAATTGTACTTTTTTAGTCTTAAGATAAACAAGTTTATTTAAGTAAGTAAAATTCCCACATTTCAAATTATGATTAGAAAAAGAATATAAGACGATTATTCTATTAACCAATCCTAGACAATATAGTGTAATGAAATGGTTATTAAGCCAAGTTGTGCTCTTGCATAAACTATAAAATAGTTATTTGGGGAAAATGACATTATCATTATGTTCCTTTAATATTCCAATTATTTTCTACTTTCTCGATGGAGTAAAGAGTGGGGTTCTTTGTTCTTTTTCTTTTTTTAAAATAAATAAAGGATAATGTTGTTGTTATTATTATTATTATTATTATTTTGTTTATTAAGAAAAGAAGTAAGTGGCTTTCAATTCGGAGCCAGACACGCAGAATTAAGCAAATCGATCACTCCCACTGCGGAGCAATCTATAGTGCATGACTATATAGTTAGTTTGCACTAAGCAGCAAGCAACTACAAGCGGTCCATAAAAAATGTGACCAATTCGGTGGCCATTGTGCATCTCCACGACATTATAACATCATGAGTGTTTTGTTTACTTTACAGGACTCTTTGTACCAAATATTTGTAGATAGATACAACTCCTCTGTCGACATTTTTATTTATTTCATCTTGATTTTTGGAAAAAATAATTCAAGCACATGTAATTTTTAATGTACAAATTACAATCCTTGAGCTTGACTCACTGAGGTGAAAGGGGGTGGAAAGGCAAGGCATATGACCATTACAAAGACAAAATTGATCGAGTTGGTAGCAGTTGTAAAAGCTCACAACTCCAATGTGAATAATTTCACTTTGTACTTGATGGAGAAAATTGGGTTAGCTTTATATTTTAAATTAATATATAGACTTTTTAGATTTTGTTATCAACAAGGATAGAGTTTTCTGTCAATGGATTATCAAGAGGCCAGATGTAAAGATTCTTTTTTTTTTTTTAAATCTTTTTCGGCCGTTGTCTGCAACAAATAATTGATTTTAATTAACATCTCTTCGTACAAATCATGGTAATTATACTAGAATTGACCTCTCTTTTGTTATTTATCCACAATACAACACAATTATTTAAGAAATAACTGAATTGGGACAAGTGTTGTAATTGCACAAGCTAAAAAGCATTTAACACATTCTAAGTTTAAGGCCACTTCTAAGTTCGAGCTGCAGGATTAGCAGCATGTTGTAATTATTTCTCTAAAAAAAAAAAGATATACACTATCGAATATTACAATTGACTAGTAGAATATTAAGTGTTGTCTATGGAATTAACAACATTACAATATTAATTACTGTTAGGACATATGTGATTCACTTGTTAGGAACATATGTCATTATTTTATGTAATTGGCTAATCCTTTGACAAAACGCACTTTACTTGTATTTGGGTAGATCTAGGATGTGTTTAATACTTCAAGAAACATGTTGTTCAAGTCTAGTATTAAAACCATGAAGATTAGACCAAGAAACAAGTGAAGAAAAATTGTTCATTAAAGCTGGACAGATAGCTCGACACTTGTGGACAAATAGCTATCTATTGAGATTTAATGAATGAAGCTCAACAAATTCTCGATCGATCGAGGTATCTATCGAGGTTGCGGGAATTCAAATTTCCAGATCTGATTTTCGGCCCATGTTTATGTATTTGTGTAGGGTTTCTTTTCTCACAACCCTAGACATATATAAGGCTTATTTTAGAGGCCGTCACATAAGAGAATACAAGGAGAACATATGCAAAAGATGATCGATGCCTTATTTTCTCTTAAAGAAGCTACTGCGTCTTTGCACCATAAGGTTTTTGTAACCAATTGCTTCTTGATCTTCATTGTTAATGAAGTGAAGAACTTTGCAGCCAACAATCTTCTTCTAGTTGGTAATTAAATCGCGTACTAGGATCCGCGCAATTGGTTAGTCATGTACTGGGATTCATGCAACAAAAAGGGTGGCGTTCATATATTGAAGAGTTCAGAGGTTTTGAAACGGTAGAAGATTTATGCTGTGAGTTCATCTATGGGGAATGTAGAGTCTAGGGACAAAGATTTTGTACTATATCTGAAACTTCTCTTTACTATAATAGATTACTTTTTGGGAAGGTTTCCCCCCAGGTTTTTGAAACTAGTTTGTTTTATTGGTTTTCTTGGGTCATCATATCTTGTCTTATTTATTTTTCCACTGCATAATTTTGACATGATATTGATATTTGTTTGTTTTAACAAGTTTTATTCATACTAAATCTAATTAACAACTTGAGTTTAAAACTCGTTAATTCTTTCAACTGGGGTCTAAATTTCCCAACAATTACGAAGAAGTAAATGGCGTCGTAACCAACAGACTACAACAGTCAAAAGAACAAACACGAGCCAATTAATGACCTGAAGGATGTTACTTTGACAGTTAAAAAAGAGTTATAAAGAGGCTTCCAACGGCTATACAAAGAAAGGCTATACAGAAACCATCACCCACCAAGAGAAAGGCATGCACACCAAAATAACTACAATCCCTTCCTTCCCACTTTCAGCATAAAAAGCTAGGATTGAGATCGGGTGCAATAACCGAACTAGGATTGCACCGTGCAATTAACCATGATGTGTGAGATAGAGGTGAAAAAATAGAGTGTAAAAGTGAAATGGTAAAAAGATGAGGGCTAAAAAAATTTACTTAAGGGTTGAGATTAAAAGTGACTTTTGCAATTTTTAATCTCAACCGTTGATGTCCTATTGCATGGTGCAATAGTCCTAGCTATTGTACCAGATCTCAATCCCAAAAGCTATACTAAGAAACTTTCTGACTGAATCATCGAAGGATCTTTAGTTGACACCACTCCAATATAATTTCCTTTTTTTTTTCTTTTTCTTTTTTTTGTAGGAATCATTACCTCGTCCAGTTAGCAGACAAGATCATCGGCCGATGACCATTTTTGGCATCATAAACAATGATGTCATGTACCTTTTTTGTCATTAACTATTGCATTTTTAGAGTTAATCCACCTAAAATGACATTACTTTTTTTGTCATTCAAAGTGATATCCTTTCTGGTGGATTAATAGCAAGATTTTAATGGACATTAACAAAAGGGGCACATTAACACATAATAATAATAATAATTGAATGGTATAATTGATGTTTGATGTGAGATATTTTATGTAAGTCGTTACTTCAAATATTATTTTCATTTTGCAAATATAGTATAACTAGTTGCTAACCTGTGCCATGTACGAAAACCTACCTATTTGTGAGGTAAACTAAAATAATTTTTAAAAAAATCTTAAATTGATTAAGAAACTACACCATTGCATGATTTTCTCTTATATGACTTCAATTTGTGTTACAATTTGACGAAGAAGTCATTGCTTAAATGTGCAATGGCTTACAAAAAATTTGTCATTAATATTGTTGGGAAATTTAGACCCCGGTTGATAGAATTAACATGTTTTAAACCCAAGTTATTAATTAGATTTATCATGAATAAACCTTATTAAAACAAACAAAAATCAATATCATGTTAATATCATGCACAAGGGAATAGTAAATAAGACCAGATATGATGACTTAGGAAAATCAATGAAACAAACTAGTTTCACAATAAAAAACCTGAGGGGAGACCTTCTCGAAACATAATTCACTATAGTAAAGATAAGTTTCAGATCTAATACAAAACTTTTGTCCCTAGACTCTACAATCCCCGTAGATGAACTTACAGCAAAAACCTTCTATTGCTTCAGAACCTTTAAACTCTTCAATATATGAACGCCACCCTTTTGCACGGATCCCAGTACATGACTAACTCCAGTAACTTGAAAATATTGTTGGCTGCAAAGTTCTTCACTTCATCAACAATGAAGATCAAAAAGTACTTGGTTACAAAACCTTAAGGCGCAAAAGATGCAGTAACTTCTTGCAGAGAGAATAAAGCACTAGGTCACTTTCTGCATATGTTCTCCATGTATAACGGCCTTTAAAATAAGCCTTATATATGTCTAGGGTTATGGGAAAAGAAACCCTACACATACATGTTAGCTAGGGCCAAAATTAGATATGGAAGTTTTGATTTCATAAATCTCGATAGATTCAGCTTTTATCGAGATTCTGTCGAGTTTCATTCTTAAATCTCGACATATACTGTTTCTGTTGAGGTATCTATCGAGCTTTAATGAACAACTTTTCTTCACTTGTTTCTTGGTCCAATCTTCTTGACTTTAATACTTGACTTGAACTCTTGTTTCTTGAAGTACTAAACCCATCCTAAATCTACCCAATTACAAATAAAGTATATTTTGTCAAAAGATTAGCTAATTACATAAAATATGTCCTTGACATATACACATTACCAAACATTCTCAAGTAATTCTCACTCATCTTTTCATTAATGCAAACCACCTAGAAAATACTTTAGGTCATGCATTCTTATAAATTTTTACGGATTTTAAAAAAAGAAAAAAAAATTCCGTATTCATCACTTCATCACTCTCTTAATTTGTACATTACCAAATCAGGATTGTCTTCAGGAATATTCTTGACAAAACGTAATTTAGCATTATCATAGGAGATGAAGAGCCACTCAAACGGAAAAGTGCTTTAGGCCCCATATAAGTGCGTTTAAAAAAAAAAGTTTTGTACTAAGAAAAAAAGAAAAGAAATTTAACCCTAAAATATCAAAAGAAGATCTCATACCTCTACTCAGCTTAAAAAAAAATATTGGGGTTTACATTGCTTTTATAGTGTTTGTGATTAACCTCTCAAATTTGGAGATAAATTATCAACGTTTGAGTTTGAGCTTAAATTGAACTTGTTAGAGAGATAGAGTTTCACTCCTTTTTAAGTTTGGACCTTGGTTGTTGATGTCAAAGATTAGTCCTCCTCAGGTTGAAGTTGATATTGTTAATTAAAAAAGTTAAATAATTTTGTTTTAAAAAATGATAATGATGTGGCAAGCTCTGGAGAGGTCAATAAAAAGTCAAAGGCTTCAGTTTTATATATATACTAGTTACTAACCCGTGCAATGCACGAGATTATTTTAAATCAAATGTTAACATGTTCAGGTATAAACATTTCTCAAATTTCAATTATTGAAAGCTAAATTAGCTCTAATATAAGATGAAACATGTAATATTATGAAGTAATATTAAAAATGAGATAAATACAAATATTATGAAATAATATATTACAATAATCATAATGTGTTCTTACATTTGGTTTAATAAGTATTGCAAAAGAACCAATAAATAGAATAAATGCACCATTGTGCTTACATCTTCAAGCTTTATCCAATGCTTTTCAAGAATGTATTTCCTCCCTTTCTTAGGCTCTTCTCTTTTCTCAACTTCTTCAAGCTACTTAATTTTTCACCAAATTAGTATCAAGTATAACACCAAATAATACCAATTCATCAAAGAATTACAATGTAAAACCAAACAATCGTAATGCCAATAAATCTCATAATAACCCCACCCCAACTATTGAATTATTAAAAAAGTTCAACATTTCTATAATCTTCATGAAAATAAGTATTCCATTGATTTTCATCATGAAATTCAAAAATAAATAATAAAATAGATTATTCACACAAAAAAAAAAAAAAAACTTCAATATATCCAAGTTATAAATAAAATACCAGTACGAACTGTGCTAAGGTGGAAAATGGTACTATCTTTTTTCCATATATAAATACAACATGACCTGAGACCTTAAAAGCTTATGTGAAACATGTTTAAATTGTACTATATGGTTTTATTCAAACATTAACAATACAAAGGACAAAAATCTAGATATTTATGGCATTTGCTTCAAGTTTATGCCAAACCAAAACTAAAGGCATGCCTAAGTGCAGTTCACAAAGACTTTGTGGCTTGGTAGTGTTGTCAAAATTTGTGTAGTCTTCCAAATAATAATAAAAATAAAAATAAAGATCCAAAAGGAAGAAAAAGAAAAAAAAAAAAAAAAGGTCAAAATCTGTGTGGTCTTCCAAACTATAAAACAACCCTAAATAAATAAATAAATAAAGATGCAGATGATATGTAAAAATATGGGTATTTAATAATGAAAATTAAAAAGGTTTGAGTTAAAAGGGAAAAAACCTTGGGGGAGAATATAATGACGAAGCAACCCTGCAAAACTATAGAGGAAATATATTTATAATCAAAACTATAGAGAAATAAACAATAAATAAAATATTTAAAAAAAAAAAAAAAACAGTCACAGTCACAGTCACATGCTCATACTAAACAAAGGCTAGACTTGAGACATTGTAGTTCATGATGTTATGGTTGTAATGACAAAGACTACAAACAGAGAGTTAAAGCAAGAACTGTGTCTTTTAAAGGGAAGGGAAAGGTCTAAAAACCATAAAAGGTGTAGGTTCTAGGGTTTAGAAGGAAGAAAATTGAGAAATAAAATCTCACCTTGGGTTAAATATCCTACCTTTAGTTTTTAGAAATGACAGAAACTGAAATAAACTAAATACTTTATTATTATTATTATTATTAATCAAAAGTGATAGAATTTTATTGAAAATATTCCTAGTGTATAGGTTCCTTAACTCCTTGGCATGATTAGCCAAAGCATTGTCTAACTTATTACACTTTTTAGAAACTGTCCTATAATATAGATTTTCAGCGTAATACACAAAAGCATGAATATGTTCTAACACATCTAAAATCTCCTTAAAGCATGGTTCCTGCAAGTGAATTAATGCCAGCAAATGTGATGCTCTCAACAGAGCCGTAGCAGCCATCCACAATGGGTCTTGGCAAGGAATTAATTCACTATGGGCTATATAGGAGGAAATTCTTGGCTTTTGAAAAAGGTCAATGCCATTTTCATTTTGAATAATCAGTTGAATAATAGTACTAACTTTATAGTTTTCTTATTTATGTCCTATATGCATAGATTTCTAAAAATATGGTAGAAGAGTAAATTGAAAATTGAAATGGGATGGTGAAGCTAATTTAACAATCCCAACTCCTATAAGCTTTTATCAAGATCCAAGACAATTTCAATTCCTAATTTCCAAAACAATTTCAATAACACCAAAAGCATATCCCAAAAATATACAAATCAAAGAGAAGAAACAAATTAATAGGAAACAAACACTTACAAAGGGACCAAGGATCTTGTTCTGTTAATGCCATCCCTACTAAAACTCTCTTTGCCTACAATTGCTCAATGGTGATCTTGCCTACTATATAAGCCATTTATTTTTAAAAAGTTACAAATTCTGGCCAATAACAAATAAAAGTAGAAAACTTCTAAAAAATTCATTCAAGCATTGCACAATGTAGGGATCTGTGATTAAATAATGCATATATATTTGTATGTTTCAAGAAGTTGCAAGGGTACCAAAAAAAAGTAAAAAATAGTGATGCCAATATCACATTGCACAACTTATTATTGCTAGAACTACCAATATAGCAAAACTGAATTCTGTTGCTCATAGTTTGGCTAGACACGCTATTAATATTCCAAACTTTTAGTGTGGATGGAGGATATTCCACCACAACTTTTTTCTGTATTTTAGGCTGATTTAGTCGATCTTTTTTAATAATATTATTTAGCTTCTTTCTCAAAAAAAAAAAGGAAAAAAAAAAAGAAAAAAAAAAAGGAAAAACAGAACTGTGACACTAAATATGAAAACAAACATAAAAAATACAACAATTTATTTATGTGGTTACGCCCCCAACAACATAGCTTTTCATTTTTACCTCTACCTGAGGTTGATCTTAGGTTGTATATGCCTAGAATCACTCACAATATTAAAAGACCACATAAAAACCCAAAACCAAAATCCAATTTGCATTAAATTTTGGCAGGAAAATTTTGTGGGATATAAATTTAACTAAAGCAACAACTAAACCACAAACCCAAAAATTAATCATTCATAATCCAGAATCCATCAAGTTTCCCATCATGGGCTAACCACAATTCAAAGAACACCAACTAAGAAGCCCTGCAACCATAAATTCATTGACGCAACTTTGATAAGTATAGTTTATAGCTTTTGTTATGCTAGAGAATGAATAGAGCATCAAGCATAATTGTAATCGACTGATCAACAATTTTATCAACACAAATTAAGTTTGACTCAATGACATCTAAATTGTAATCAAATAGTACTAAGAAAAGAATTGGTTCAAGTCTCAAAACACTGACTAAATTTAAGAAAATATTATATAATAAAGAATTGAATACAAAACATTACCTTATGCAACATCAATGACAGAAGCAAACTAAGAGTGGTGATGGATTTGGCTGAGATTAGAGAGAGAGGATAGGGTCTAAGTTTGAGGCCTGAGAAAATAAAAGAGAAACAAATCAGAGAGAGATTATAGGCACTGGTTAGCTACATCCTCTAATACTAAGGTGAAATTTCAAACATGATACAATACCTCTTTTAGGCATTTGCAATCCAAAATGAAGGGTGCAAAAGTCAATAATCATATAATGTATTAAGTTTGAAAGGATGATGTATTGTATCTATCATCTAGTCCAATGTTTTCAAAACAGATAATACACAATCATAGCTATGGTTTTTGGAACTGCCTTCCCAAAAAGACCCATCACAATTCGACCTGAAAAGGATTAAGATTTCATTGTGAAATAAGGTAGAAAACTCTATAAAGACTCTTGTCCAATGGGAATGGGGGAAAATATTTTATAAACAGAGAAACATATATCCTAACGAACTCTCTTTGTTTTGAAAAAAAAAAAAAAAACAAACAAAAAACAAACAAACAAACAAAACAAAACAAACAAACAAACAAATAAACAAAAAACTATGGCTCTTAAATGACCAAGAACAGTTATCTAGATTTGGATTCAGCATGGTTCTTAAACCAAATAGAAGACCAATTTGTTTAGGAAAATTAGGCCATCTCACATTGCACACAACCATGCATGATGCATAAATAAAACAATGAAAGAAACATACACAAAACACACAAATACAACTGAATAAAGATGCATAGTTAGAAGAGTAATCTTTTCAAATAGTTGAACTGCAACTAAAAAGCGCATAAACCAATGTTCCTCCAATGCAAATCCTCCCACTTTTCAAAGGCAACACAACAACGACAAATGATCCACTACTTATTAGATTCAATAATCAATATACCAGCTTGGATCATGGTGAAGTCCCACAAAATATGTTTCAAAAATAGATATGAAAGATGAAAAAACACAGCTCTCAACCTTTTTCCTTCACTTCCAAATCATGAACTTTTCTATTGTTGGGATTTGCAAACAACTTCTAAACTCTATATATTCAGTCCTCGGTTGGGCATGGTAGCGATCAGAAAAAAAAAAACAAAAAGTTCAGTAGTAGCTATTAGTAAGCCCTAGGTTTTTACTGTAAATCTGAAGCTTCCATGGCTCTATCGAAATTAAATATACAAACTTTACCATCACTAACAATTAAACTTGGTAGAGGGCGAAGCCAAGGTTGCTGGAGTAGGACATTGGAGAAGAAGCTTAGGTCTGCAACCAAACAAAGAATCAAACAAAACCCCTTAAAAAATCTATTAGAGTTTCTCGTAAACGACCCTAAAAGCCCAATCTTTATGACCAATCTTGAATCTACAACAACACTCCACGACTCATGGCTTCTTTGCTTAGTTTGTGGCTTTTTAGGATTGTGAGAAACCAATCAGCAAAAGGAAAAAGTAGACTTACAATTATGAAGCGAAATTAAGAACCAAGGGAGTTATACACAGGAGCTATACCCTCTGCCACGGCAGGGACAATGGTTTGTTCGGTGATGCCTTCTTTCTATCTCGGACCTGAGAGTGTGGGGATGGCTTCTTGGCAGGATTGATTTTCAGTGTTGGGTTTTGGGGAAGGAGAAGGTAGAGAATAGAGAAGAGAGAGGAACAGCAGAGCATGAGTCTACATTTTGGAGGAAGGATGAGGCAGAGGACTGGTATTGCGTTTATTGGGTTTTAGAAAAGGTTTTTTATGCGCTTATGTTTTTTTTTTTTTGGTTTACTTTTTTTTTTTAATACTGTGCTGACATAGAAAATTATGGGAGCTTCAAAGGCTTCAGTTTTATATATATATATATATATATATATTGACTAGTTGCTAACTAGTGTAATGCATGGGATTATGTAACTCTATCTATACATGCTTGGGGAGGATCCAAACGGCTAAAATGAGATTTTTTTTCATTGCCATTAGCATTGAAGTACATAAAGATACATTCACAAGTACCTTTTGCATCTAATAAAATTCTTAATTTTCAATAGAGGCTCACCAAAATAGGAAGTGACACAATTTTTTATTCAGAGCTGTTTACAAAGCAATAATTTTGTATGAAAATGTGCAATATATATGCCCTGCCATAAGTCCAAAGGAAACTAAAAACGCAATACATATATATTCACACTACCATAAGTGCAAAGTAAACTAACTACGCAAGAGTAATTTTTTTAGCATGGTTTTAGGAGGCACAGATCTTGGCCGTCCAAATGATCTCTGCCACGACAATGACATTGGTTATTAGCTAAGGCTATTTAATCCATTCTGTATTCTCTAAATACTTGTATACAAAATTGGGGCAAGGTAATATTTGAGTTCAAAATCCCAATTCTATCAAAATCACATATGAAACAACAATGAACTCAATTCAAAAAAAGAAAAAAAAAAACAAAAAACAAAAACAAAAACAACAACAACAACAACAACAAACAAACAAACAAACAAAACAGTCTTTTTCTCTTATTTACCTCACACTTTCTCAGTAGCCAAACAATAAAACAATATAATAAAAACTCAACTTTGAGGCTCTGTTCTATTTAAACCAATTTCAATCTGAATTTTAATCCATATCAATCAAAGAAAATTGAAACTTGAAAAAGACCATATAAACAAATGTAGAAGATGCAATACCTTGTCATATAATGTCTTTCAAATCAACTTTCTTGCAATTTCATGTAGATCTGAAACACAAAGAGAACTAAAATAGCCTTAATTTTCATGGGTCAAATAATTTGGTTAAGAATTAGAACACAATCACTTATTTAACAAATAAGGGCAAAAGATCACATCACTGTGAATAAAGTATTATTCTTTTCAATTTCTGAATTAATTAATTGGTGGCATGCATGTTATGATATAGGCAAATAGTTCCGATGATTCAGAATTCCTAAGCAAATCTAAATATCCTCAAAAAGCATATATTAATCTCCAAAAGACATAAGCACAACACTTACCAGGTTAGACAACTATATTAATAGACAAAAATTTCCCCAAAGCCAAAGCTTATCTACAAATAAATAAATAAAACAGTGAAACTTAGATGGAATTTTTGGAAATATTTTGAAGGTTTTGTTGAAATGTATATCTCAATACTCCTCTCCTCATCTTACAAAGATGGGAGAATAATAGTGATGGTATTAATTATAAGGGAAATACTAACAAACGCCCTTAGAGTAATGGTTAAAAATCTATTTAAAGAAATTTTTTATAGGAAAAGAAACAAAAGAAATTAATATTTTGACATCTTTTTTCATTTTCCATAAAAGTGGTGTCAAAACTTTCCTAAAATGGATTGTTAACCATTGTTTAAAGAACACTTGTTAGCATAACCCTAATTATAAATATTCAAGCAATAACATTAATTACCAAAATACAACAGCAATTCACAGAATAAAAGAAACACAATTATTAAAAAAAAAAAAAAAATCCATGGAGGGTAAGGCCATAACCACCATCACTACCAACTATTAGGGACATATTTATGTAATTGGCTAATCCTTTGGCAAAACACGCTTTACTTGTAATTGGGTAGATCTAAGATGTGTTTAGTATTTTAAGAAACAAGTGTTCAAGTTATGTATTGAAGCCATGCAAGTCTGACCAAGAGACAAGTGAAAGAAGTGTTGTTCTTTAAAGCTCAATAGCAATATCGACAGAAAGACTTCTATCAAGATTTAATGTGTGAATGTTCAAAATGTGTGTAAAACACCTTGAACGTTTAGACCCCCAAATTACAAATTACCAATTCAAGCTTATTATCAAACAATGTATGTACGGAATACGAAGATAAGCTAAAACGGAATTGATAAAATAATCTAAAACAAATAAAATCACAACCACAGTAGAGATTAAATGGCAAAGATTAAGGGAAGAGAGATGCAAACACAAAGACAACACAGCGATGTGTTATCGAAGAGAAAATCGAAGTCCTCGGCGTAAAACCTCTCTGCCGCCCTCCAAGCGGTCAATAATCCACTAAAGAATGAAGTTGGGATACATGAACAGTAGAAAACCCTCTAAGTCTAATCTACTCAGTGTACCGAAGCCCTCCAAACTTCTTGATCCAACAAGGTTATGCCGAACCTTTGTCTTCTTTAACTTACCGGATTCCGCTATAGCCCATAGCATCAACCAATATAATTGGTCCCTTCCTAACTGCTTGCCAAGCACCAAAAAGCCTTCTCACAGATATGGATATGGTGAGAAAAGGATTTGGCTAATGAACCTCTCAAGGATGTAACAATGGAGAGGGTGAGAGTTGAGGAATTTGAAGAGTCACTATGTAAAGATTATGGATGAGTCAATCTTGTTTTTCTCTAGGCTTTCTCTATCAAAATTCTCTCTAGAAGTTCTCTACATTTCATGGGTATAACGGGTATTTATACTGGAGTGAGAAAGGAATGCGACTTGGCCTTGCAACTTGACTGAGTCGCGAGTCCAAGTCACAAGATAACTGAATGGCCAGTCTAGAATTTTTGTCTTGTAGTGCTACGGTTGGCATAACGGTTCAGCTTATCTACATGTTTCACTCGTGTGCATCATCTGGCGGCTTGTCAGTCGCGAGCCACCCGTGAGAGCCAGTCGCAAGTCCCTACTTCAGTGCATATTCTTGAGCATTTCTTCACACTGTCTCACACACTACCCTTACATGATTCTCACCTAAATATAGGGTTTCTAAATGCTGAATTACAAGCAAATTGGCACGGAATAAAGCCAGAAAAATGTTTGATTAAATTCAACCTTACAATCTCTCCCTTTGGCTATTTTTATGACAAAACCCTAAAACAAACTCTAGACTTAACATGTGAGTTAGGAACAGTTGAACAAAACTCTCTCACACCTAACTCTAGAATCCGTGAAGCTCTTGAACCATAATAACAAGTATCTCCTGAAAACACAACAACACAATATGATCTTTGTATGTAGAAAACTTGTAATGTATATGGAGCAAGCACAATGCAATCAAGCAAAATGGAATTAAGGAATAAACCATAACTTGACCAAAAACAAAAATCACTATAAATAGTGACCACAATGCTCATTCACACATGGAATGAACATCCGGACATGCAAGCTAATAAACTCAATGCAAAGTATCATTTGCATGTCCAACACTCAACCGATACATAAACATTAGGTAAATGCATCAAGGATAAAAATCCAACAAAGGGCACAAGAGTGATGTACTTAAAGAAAATGCAAAACATTTAACAACAAGTACTAAGCTACAAAACAATGGTGCAAAAAAAAAAATTAAAAATAACTAAGCATAATCATGAACTATGAGCCAAGCAAAAACATAGTTAATATAACATAAAGCTCTTTATCTCTTTCTCCCCCTATCATATCACTCCTCCTATCATGAATCATAGGAGCTGTGATGAACTTGAAACATATATACTTGTAACCTGAAACACTTGCACAAAATACAATAGACCCTCAAGGTAAAGCAAGTAATAAAAGGACAAGTATAATGTAACAAGTAAATTGCGATCAAACAATCATGATGTGAAACATATAAACAATTTGATCATACACCAAAACAGTTATAAAGAAATGACTACAATGATCACACAGCAAAGCAAATGATCATCCGACCATGTATTCAATAAAGCACAATAGTATAAGGATGTATGCAAGTCCAACATACAAACATTATGCGATGAGAACACAAAGCATAACTCAAAGCACCATAAAGCCAACAAGAAAACAAACAAAACAGAGTTTTCTAATTAACACAATGTCTTCTCTCCCTTGGTATATGCATCTCCCATATGGAATATCTCTCCCCCTATAAATGTGCACCAGAAATAGAATTTTTCTCCCTAAGGATGTGCACAAGTGTCATATAGAAATGACAAAACTCTCTGGTATAGTACTCTAGAGTATACTCTCCCCCTTTTTGACACAAATAGACAAAGGGGTCAAGGAGAAAAGAAGGCAAGAGATGAAGGTACGAATAATGATAATGATGCATAAGGGGTGTAAGATGAGTGAGAAAAAGAAGCTCAAACCTAAGACAAAACAAAATGCTACAAAGTATAAGGTAAACATGACATGCTAGGATGAATAAGGTATAGACCAATGCATGACAAGGGTAGCAAAGGTGTGTGCAAGAGGTGGCTATGTGCAATGCATGACCAAAGCATGGAAAAAGCACATATGGGGCAAGGTGTGTTAAATACACAACCAATGAACTAAACATATTCCTAATAAGGAAATATGAGAAATCCCAAAGTTTGGTACTCATCGGAGTCCAAACGAGCGAGAAAATACCTAAGAGGTATTTTATCAAACACCTAACATGCACACTATGAACAACAATGGAAAACAATGCATGAACATCACGAAATCCACCTTAATACATGTTCTTTTTGCCACAATGGGCCAACATCCAAAGCAAAACATCAAAAGAAACCAATCCCATACAAAAATTTGACAAAAATTAAGATTTCCCAACCCCTATGATGAAAATCACAACCAAAAGCACAAAACTCTCCAAAACGTAATCTAAGGATCCAAAGCAATTAAAAGAGTTTAAAATTACCTTAGAGATGTTCATGGAATGAAAAACCATTCAAATTGATTGGGTTTTAATGTAAAAATATTGAAAGAGGGGTTTCAGAGACGATGGGAGAGGTTTAAAACAAGTTTTCCATGAAAAGCTCTTTCAAAAGCTATTTCTAAGTGTTTTGCGACTGGGCGAGTCGCAAAGCAAGTCACAAAAATTTTCGTGAGTCGCGAAAGCTTCTAGATGAACTCGTGACTAGGGTTTCGCGACTGGCGAGTTGCGAGGTGAGTCGCGAAAATTTTCACGAGTCACGAATGAGTCATAAAAAACTCTTAACACCTATTTTTCAACACTGAACATGTTTAAACAATGAAAAACAAAGTAAGCACTAAACATGAACACAAAAAGTGATAAAAATTGCTTCCAAAAACATATAAAAAGATCAAAAATCTTTTTGGATTGATCCATATATAGTTGAGCACACACATATCACATTTAAACAAGTACGATCGAACAAATGAATAAGGCATTCATTGAACATTAGGCATGTGTGTTGTGTGTGTGTATCAAATGTAGGATAGTCCTTAGTCTAGAATGAAGTTTCAATGATCAATTCAATCAAGTCATACACAACCAATACTAAGTCAAGTGGTCTATCTCAATTATAGAAATGAACATATATGACCTTCCACAAGAAAATGATTACATATTTTTGAAACTTTTCATTTGGCTTATTTACAATTCATAACATTTGATCATTTTGAATCAATACATCTCATTTTGAGATTGATGCCTAAAATTTTTGATATTTCAATTTGATGAACAAGCCTTTGGCTTTTTGGGCATCATACATTTTCATAAAAGTAGCTTTCCCTCTTTCCTAGTCGAATACTAGTATATGCGATGGCTTTTGCAGCTCATTATCTCTTTTCATTTTGAGATTTACATTTGTTGAGTTCTTTAAGTAAAAAAAAAATAAAAAGTGTGGGAAGATATATAGGCACAAGTTTATGCAAGTATAAAAACCATCAAGACTATTAACTAATCATTCATGACAAGCTTGAAAATCAATTTACAACAATCACACATAGATGTCAAGATTTTTTCCACAAAGATAGATGTGCATAAAGAACAAATTAAGCTCGTGAATGCATAAAGCCATATGTACGAAGGTACAAGGCAAAACTCACATGTGATATGTGCTCAAACATATGCGATCAAACTTTTTGAAGTTTTCACTTTTTATGTGGTTTTGGATTTTTACTCACACAAAACTAAAACATAAAAGTAAGACAAAAAAAAAAAAAGCAATGCATACAAAGAAATCCAAAATGCACAAAATGCATGAAGATATGACATTCATTGCATGAAGGGTCCTACAAAGATCGAAAGAATTAGATCAAAGACCAAAAGAGAAAAAGCTCAACCATAAGAACCCTTCCTCATCCAAACGGAATGATTTTTTGGAATGAGTGTCTCATGAGAAGTAAGACGAGAGTTGGAAGAATGAGAACCGAGATGCACATAGACAAGGAGTTAAGAGCATTAAACACTTTCTTTAACAACATGCTATTTTCACTCAAATCCGGTTTACCCTTTTTAGTACAACATACATGAAGCTCAAGTTTCTCTTTTCTTTTGATTCTTTTAAGAGCATGAAACTTAGAGCAATGAGGTCTTATATGACCAAAAGCACCACAATGTGTTTAGGTCCACTAGGCTTTTTGGGAATAGATCTAGCAACTTGGTTTTGTTCTCTCTTCAACTTATAACATTGAGGTCTTATATGACCAATCACACCACATTGGTGACAAGTTGGAACAAACTTAGATCCATTCAAAACCTTAGGTTGAGACCTAAACGGAGACTTTGACTTAAGAGCCTTTCTCTCCACCTTTTGATTTCTTTTGTGTGGAGGAATATACACCAATTTATCCTTTGAGGTAGAACACACAATACGCACAAAATCGTTTACCACAATATGATTGCAACAAATATTTTGATCCCTTTTAGCAATAGGTTCAGCAATCAAACACCTGGCATGCATTTTCAGAGATTCATTCTCACATTTTAGCTTATCAACAAGTTTGTTAGACAAAACAAGTTTAGCATCCAAGTCCATATTCAAACATTCAAACTTTTTCAGCTTTTCAAGAGAATTTTCAGCAAGTTTCTTATATTTCTCAACCAATTTGTTGGATTTATTGAGCTTAGCAATCAAATCATCATTTTCACCAAATAACTTGCTTAAATTCTTTTGAAACTTCTTAGCCTTTTTCTTCAAGAGTTTGTCATTTGGAATATCAACAACACCCAATGATTCAAGTAACATGTCATCACAATTATGAGGATAAACACTCATTGAGGCATTTTCACAAACACGTGGCATGCTACAATCATCAACATCCAAAACATGCATAGAGGCATTCAAAGCACTATCCATGGCAAATAAACACAAGGGGTCAAGGATCACACTTAGGTATTTAAACCACAACAAGTGTACCTACTCTGATACCAATTGAATGTTCAAAATGTGTGTAAAAAACCTTGAATGTTTAGACCCCCAAATTACAGATTACCAATTCAAGCTTATTATCAAACAATGTATGTGCGAAATATGAACATAAGTTAAAACAGAATTGATAAAATAATCTAAACCAAATAAAATCACAATCACAATAGAAATTAAATGGCAAAGATTAAGGGAAGAGAGATACAAATACAAAGACAACACAACGATGTGTTATCGAAGAGGAAACCAAAGTCCTCGGTGTAAAACCTCTCCACCGCCCTCCAAATAGTCAATAATCCACTAAAGAATGAAGTTGGGATACATGAACAGCAGAAGACCCTCCAAGCTTCTTGCTCCAACGAGGTTATGCCAAACCTTTATTTTCTTTAGTTTACCAGATTCCGCTATAGCCCATAGCATCAACAAATATCAATTGGTCCCTTCCTAACTACTTCCCAAGCACCAAAAAGCCTTCTCACAGATATGGGTATGGTGAGAAAAGGATTTGGCTAATGAACCTCTCAAGGATGTAACAATGGAGAGGGTGAGAGTTGAGGAATTTGAAAAGTCACTATGTAAAGATTGTGGATAAGTTAATCTTGTTTTTCTCTAGGGTTTTTCTCTCAAAATTCTCTCTGGAAGCTCTCTACATTTCGTGGGTATAAGGGGTATTTATACTAGAGTGAGAAAGGAATGCGAAGAGTTAGTTTTTCCATAACAGAATGCACTGTCAACTTGGCCTCGCAACTTAACTAAGTCGCAAGTCCAAGCCGCGAGTTAACTGAATGGCCAATTTGGACTTTTTGTCCTGTAATGCTACAGCTGGCATGACGGTTCAACTTCTCTGCATGCTTCACTCGTGTGCATCATCTGGCGGCTTGCCAATCGCATGCCACCCACGAGATCTAGCCGTGAGTCCCTGCTTTAATGCATATTCTTGAGCATTTCTTCACACTCTCTCACACACTACCCTTACATGATTCCCACCTAAATACAGGGTTTCTAAGTGCTGAATTACAAGCAAATTAGCACAGAATAAAGCCAACAAAATGGTTGATTAAATTAAACCTTACAATCTCCCCCTTTAGCTATTCCGTGAGAAAGCCCTAAAACAAACTCTAAACTTAACATGTGAATTGGAAACAGTTGAACAAAACTCTCTCACACCTAATTCTAGAATCTATAAAGCTCTTGAACCATAATAACAAGTATCTCCTGAAAACACAACAACACAAAATGATCATTATATGCAGAAAACTTGTAATACATATGGAGCAAGCACAATGTGATCAAGAAAAATGAAATTAAGGAATAAACCAAGGATTTTGTGACCAAGGAGCTTCTTGATCTTCATTGTTGATGAACTGAAGAACTTTGCAGCCAACAATCTTTTTCAAGTTGGTAGAGTTAGTCATGTATTGGGATCTATGCATCATTGGTTAGTCACATACTCGGATTTGTGCATTGAACGTGGAGATTTCCGTACAATACAAGTCCAATTGGATATTAGGGGAAGGGTTCAATTGTAGGTTGGTATTTTGGGATAGGCTTTGGGTTTGGTAAGAATCCTTATTCTTGTAACTGCTTGTGATTGATAATAATGGATTCTCGGGAGTGGTAACCTTAAATTCACCCGGTGGAATTTTGTGTCGATGGTTTTCCCTATTCGTAAACAAATCACCTGTACCAAATTTAATTTCCACTGCATTTAGTTACTTAGTGATTTGTTTGTGCTACCATGCTATTGCATGTAATTTGACTAGTTAATTAACTTGGGTAATTAATTAATTAATTTGCAAGGGCTCAATTCATTTTAACCTGTAAAGTTGTAATTTACAACTATGTGTTTTGTTGGCTTTATTCCATGCCAAATTTGATTGTAATTTCATTCAATCTATTGTACCCTGTATTTACTGTGAGATTTAATTGTAAGGGTTGTGTGATAGAAAGAGAGTGTGTTAAGACTCAAGCTATTGAAGACAAAAGGATTTTCGCAGGTAGCTCATGACTAAGCATCCCACGAAATGATGCATGTGCCCTGCACATGACTATGTTTTGCGAGTATATCACGGGTAAGGCCTTCCCACGAGATACCCACAAAACATTCTATTCTGTCAGTCTGTACTATCTGATACACACTTTCTATACCCATACTATATATACCCACATTACCCACAATTGTTATGGAGTGCTTCTAAGAGAAAACCCTAATCCAAAACCTTGAGAGTTAGAGATTGCTATACCCACATATCTCTACACATTTGCTTGTGGATTTCCTCAACTCCTACCTCTCCATTTCCATATCATTGAAAGGTTGATAACCCAAACACTTACCACACCCTGTCAGAGTGTCAAGTGAGAATTCGGTGCTGTTGGGAAGCATTGGAAGAAGCCAAGGATGGCCGATGCAACATGGTGCTTGTTGCAGGATCCGGAGAGCTAGACAAGACACGGTTCCGAGTAGCCTTGTTGGAGTAGGAGCTTGGAGGGCTTAGGTACATCGGGTAGATTAGGCTTGGAGGGTCTCTTGCTAACCCATGTATCCCAACTGATTGTCTAGTGGATCGATTATCGCTTGGAGGGCAGCGGAGAGGTTTTTCGCCGAGTTCTTCGGTTTCCTCTTCGATAACACATCGGCGTGTTATCTTGTGTTTACATCCTTCTTCCCTACTCTTTTAGCTTTCATTTTACTGCTGTGTTATATTGTTTATGGCTTAGAGTAGTTTATTTGTTCATCCGCTCACTTTTACTCTTTTCCGCACTTATTATAAGTTAGAGTAAAATCTATCGAGCCGTAATTTTTATCTTGGGGTCTGAATAGCTCTTGTGTTTTCACACAATTTAGAGCATTCATAACCCAACACCATCAACAACCCATTACCTTAAATTCACACACAACTAAATCCACAAACGCATTTCAAACAAAAAAATCAGCTACATATTCACACCATCACTCTCCCAAAACACAAAACAATCCACCAAATAACAACCCAATTCCTAGAAACTGAAATAGAAACAAACCTAGAAGCATAAATGAATGAGTAACACTAACACATTATATATACTTGCACTAAGGTTTCTAATGCTCGGCAACCTCCATGTACTATGCCATTAATAAACTTTCTTTTTTCTCTATTTTACAAACACAAGACCAAAATACTTTGGTTGCATCCATTATCTCTAGCTTTCTTTTAGCATTTACTTTATCTATATTTCGCATAGAAATCTCAACTATGTTGCCACAATCCATTAAAAAAACATTATTAATCACG
Source organism: Quercus lobata (assembly GCF_001633185.2). Taxonomy (NCBI): domain Eukaryota; kingdom Viridiplantae; phylum Streptophyta; class Magnoliopsida; order Fagales; family Fagaceae; genus Quercus; species Quercus lobata. Next base: position 56,056,479 of record NC_044907.1, on the reverse strand, counting down.
TAAAATTTTAAAGAAGTCCATATATTACCTTGTAGAGAGGTACATAATAGTCGCATATCCAACTTCATAAGATCCATACATTCTATAGATTCTATAATTTTAAGCACAATCTATATTAGTAGGAAATTATCTAAAATTCAAACTGAATTAACCAATTTTTTTTAGAGAGAAAAAGAGAGAGGGAACATGTGATACTAATGAATCTTCCAAGTACTTAATGGGACTATATCAGTTGCTATCATCCAAGTTCTTGACACTTATAACTACAGAATGAATCAAGACTTTTGGTTGTTACATTTTTAAAAAGTATAAATGTTTGTTTGTAGATTCCAGCCACTCTTGCAAGTGTACTCTTAACTGATAAATTAGGAAGATGACCACTTTTAGTGGTAAGAATGGCAAAGGATATATTTTTAAGGCAATTATTTACATCAGCAATTAATTGTCAATGAAGTCACGACACGTGCTTCAGTTGCTTCCTTTTAGGCATGTCATTCTTGTTTTAGGTTTCTCCCAAATCCAAATTTTCTATATCCTTATTTTTCGACTCTTTTCTATTATTGTTAGTAAAAGAATCATCCTTGAAAAAAGTTAGATAATTCTGAGCAAAACCTCCACCAGTAGAGCTCACTTCCATTTTGGCGTATATTGCCAAAGTGGTAACACAATTTCTGTCTCGGACTCTGTATCATTTACTTATATTCTTAAAATGCCACTTAAAATATGGCAATCTAAAAAGGTTTAAGTTTCATGTATTCTTATTTCAACGCTTATGGCCTAAATATTAGTACCTTACAATACATCTGACAGTCTTCTTGGACTCAAAGCCCTTTTATTTCAACGACTATGGCCAAAATCACTGGCATAGAAAGTAGTCAATTTCTTGTGCCTTCTGAGTATGCCCATGGCTGTAATCATCGGCATGGCCAAGTAAGCAATTTCTTGTTCTTCTTTTCCATTGTATCATAACTTGATTCTTAAAAGAAGAAAGGACCTTAATAGGCATGGGAGGAATACCATGGCTCATTGTCTCACTGTCTCAGAGGTATGTAGTTTTTCTTGTTATCTACAATGAAGTGTACCTAAAAGGATCGTCAGATTTTTTTTTTGGTATTCAAAAAATAATAATAATTAAAATGAGACACACCTGTTCAGCAATCTTGAACAACCATACCAACCAACCAAAACCTTCAAAACAAAAATAAAATCGCCACAAAATCCAAAATAGCAGTAGCCCCAATATAACATTTCGCAGTCAATCATATAAAAATCCAAAGATTATATTGCTCATTGAACTTGTTTACTATTTCTTAGTATACAAAACTAACTAAAGTTTGTACAACAATATAGCAAACCAAAACAAACCCATAATCAAAACCAAATCAAAGAATCCTAGGAAATAGCAAGTTTACTAATGCGGCCTAGTATTAGGAATTCAACAATTCCCAAGGTCTCAACCCTCTGTAAGCTAGGAAAACATGATGTGAAATTAGCTGTAATGCAGATATGGTTACGTACACCTTAACCTCAGCACTATATAAAATTGTAACAAAAGAAACAAAGAAATGATTTAAAAAAAAAAAGAAAAAGAAAAAAAGAACAAAGCAATAAAAAGGTAGGACTAATATAACCAAAGAGAAAAAATTTACTATGAAATTCTACATTGATGATGAGAAAAACCCCAGGGAATCGGCAGAGATTAACAAAATAAAAATAAAAAGGTAGAGGAAAGTAACAAACCTTGGTGGTGGCGTTGATAAACATCAAAGATTGAGGGAGCGAACAATGGCACACGCAAAGTGAAAATGAGTAGCGATCAATCTGACAATTGTATGTATTTCAAGTAATATAATTTATTCAACAATCTAACAACTCTGATTAGCTAAGTTTGATTATACTTTTAGTAATATATAAAAGTATATCTTATCATTCGGCAATTTTGTAAATTATCAAATAAATTTAAATTGATTAAGAATAGTTTAGAATAATATTGTATTTGTTGGAAAAAACTGGTTTTGCGTCTCATACAAAAACCCACAGCGGAAACAACATAAAGATCTACTTCATTCACAAGAGATAATATATAGCCTTGAATTCTAGAACAAAGAAAAGAAAGCGTACCTTGATGCAGTGAAATTCAAAAACAAAACTTGAGAATACCTTCAATCTTCATTCCAATTACACACGATGCCCAAGATGAGTGGTCTCTCAATCATTTCTTGTTTACGTTGATTTTCTTTCGGAAAAGTGTATTTCCAATATCCTATATAGAAAAACTATTTTTCTCTTCTTGTAATCATATGTACATAACTAACTGCCTTGGCCGTTACTTTATTTAATAACTCTTATTAAATAAATAACTGATTATCTAATTGTGTTAGCCTTTTGGGCCAGCCTAATTGTGCTTAAGTGTGTGGCTTGGGATGGGACCAAAGGGACTAATAAGGCTCTAGCTCCAATGGGTCTCAAACTTATCTGTCAACTCTTGACAAGCCCAAAGTTGCCATTAATTATATAACAAGTACTGTTATGGAAATATAATTGCACTCTAAGTCTTATTAATAAATTATATCCTAAGACTATAATATGATATCTTGACCCCTCCATGAAATATCCATAGTAAACAAAGTCATAATGCACTGTCACTTTGTAAACAACTATTTTATTCCTTGAGTACCTAATTTAATCTTTTAGTTATTCATATTTATAAAATCTAATTTCATAAAATATGAATTTTTGTAACACTTTACTAAAGTGGCCGACCCTGAATAACTAGTTTTATTAAACTTATATTAAGGGAATATTTCGTGTCTCATTAGAAAGAGATTATAGATTCCATCTTAAGAATATGTGTTTCCTTAACACTATGTGTGGTTACCCAACATACTGAGATTTTTACCGTTAAACTAGATCTCACTCCTAATATATCAAAGTAACCTACATTTCAAGATCGGGTTCACTATCCTCTCAGGATTGAGAGCCTATGAAATTAGAAGTCATGAGATTAATTATTCATGTGGCAGTTGTTAATTGAATAATTAATCTAACAGCAGTTCAATATGTCTTACACACTTAAGACATATCAACACATCAACTAGAAGTCTCCACTTCCATAATCAAAACAAACCATCTTAGTTGATCCGTTATAGTCTTCGTAGATGAAACGCCCAATTTCATCACCGACTACGAACTATATTTTGAGTTTACAAGGAACTTGTGATTTATATCTTCTGCAACTAAATCACATGCATTGCATCTCAAGGACTATGATAATGCCCCATTAGTTCATTTATAAATAGTCCCATATAATTAAACAATTTAATTATTTATAACATACCAATAAATTGGATTTTAGGGCACAAACCCTAACAATATCGTGATGTTATAGTTCATAATATAATATATTAAAATTGATAAGATGTTTATGGTTATTATAAATTTAATAATACTATAAAACAATAAATTTATAAAATTATGAACTATCATATTTTTCATAATTTATTCACCAATGAAGGATAATTACCAATCAAAGTGAGATGCTTATCGACAAATTAGCTTTGCAATGCCTCAGCTCTCCTTTGCACCATTCTTCCTCATTCATTGGGCCAATAATCTCTTCTTTTATTTATTTTCCCTATATCAATAATCATGTGTCAAAAGAAAAATCAAAGTTCATATAATATCCCAAAACAGTATAGTGGAACTAAACAATTCCAAACTATTTATTAGATAGTAAAAGGGGTTAAACTCAACACAAATCAAGCCAAACAAAGCACTACAAGTACCTGCTTCATTCATAATAGGTACTTGTAGTAGAAAGAACATAAAGGAAACATTTATTAGAAAAACATTAACAGCAAAGCTATAGTTCATTCTGCAATTGAAAAATTATCTACCAAAACCTATAAAGTAATCCACAATGGACAAATTAATTAACAAAGCAAAAGTCACAATTCACCAATGTATCAAAAAAGACCCTTCACAACTGATTGAGCTTCCATTTACTTGTGCTTCACTTTTTTTTTTCTCCTCAACACCCAAATAGATGCTTAATTAAAAATTTTGAGAATATAATCCAACATGCAAAACCCAAAAATGTCCCTAAAAAATCACAAACTTTGTCATCCATAAAAAATAAAAATAAATCTAGGTATCCACAAACTTGGTCATCAAAAACATGAAATTTAAACTTTAATCAACCATTAATCTATCCAAAACTATTGTATCTAAAATTTCAACTAAAAAATTTCTCAAATTTTAATCACATACACAAACCAAAATTCAATAATATCAATCAGAAAAATCAACTGGTACATACAATTCAAAAGAAACCAATACTTAAAAAAACTCATTCTCGGCATCTTTTCGTTTGTGCCCTTCTTTTCGTTTTTCTAATCATTCAACCTTAATCAAAACCAATAACCCAAATGCCTAAATTAAAGACCATCAACCCAATAACCCATATACCTAAATGAAAGACACTCAGCCCAAAATAACAAAACTTAAATCATATTTAACACCAATTTTTCTTGTCTAAAAATACTTGCACTATAGTGGTTCCAACAGTATATGGGTGGAGGCTAGGTTTAAGGTGGGGTGATGGTTTGACATGGTGGCAGCCCTTAGATCTCTCTTTCCCTCTCTTCCACTGACGGAAAGAGAACTGAACGATTAGGGTTTTTGGTTTTAAGAAAGACAGAGAGAACGGGTGAACTTGTCAAAGGATCTCTCTGAACTTGTCGAAGGAGGAGGAGAAGCAAAATCAGAAGGGAAGAGAGAGCATCTAAAATTTGAGATGTGTAAGGTTCACATAAAACTTATAAGAGGAGTTGGGTAATAGGTCTGGAAAAAAAAATTAAGAGGAGGCGGGTAACAAGTCTGAAAATGAAATAGTTTAATGCAATCTCTTTTAAACTAAGTCATTAAAATAACAGGAAATGACTAACATCAAGTCCTTTTGATAACCAATTCTAAATCAAAACCTTAATTCCAAATCTAACCCAATAACTTAAATCAAAACCAACCTAAATTGGACCCAAAAACCAAAATTTCAATCCACTAACAAATAAATAAAGAACAGGCTAGGGGAAAAATCCTAAAATTAAATTAAAAACATCACTAACCATTCCTCAAAACATCGAGAGACAAACCCTTGGTAGAATTTGCTCTTCTATGGTGTTTCCCTGAAAAAAAAAAAAAAAAAAAAATCAAATCAAATTAGGAATTGAAATCTATAATTGTGGGAAACCCTAATTAGGAACCCCTAAATCCCAAAATTAATACCCCAAATTGAAAATTTAGTAGTTTTCCCAGTGTCCTTGTTTGTTTTCTCAATTTCCTACAAGCATTTTAGAATCAAAGTTATTTTGGAATCAAAAACCACAAATTATACATAAGCAAATAGATTAGGATAACAGCAACAGAAAAGGAAGAGAATAGTGAAGATTGAACCGGGAAATTTTTAGGGCAACACTCACTTGGATTGGATGTATGGAAACTAGAAAGGGACCTTCTCATTGATCCAGGATGACAGTATGACTTTATGAAAGTTCAAATAGTGTAAAAACATCCTTGAACGTTTAGACCCCCAAATTACAACTTAACCAATTCAAGTATTATGTCAAACAACTAGTGTGCGGAAAATTAACATAAGCTATAATATGGAATTGGAAAAACTATCTGAGCCAAATTAAAATCACAACCTACAAAAGATAATAAGAGGCAAAGATAAAAGGGAAGGAAGATGCAAACACAACGACAACACGCGATGTGTTATCGAAGAGGAAACCGAAGCTCTCGGCGTAAAACCTCTCCGCCGCCCTCCAAGCGGTAAACAATCCACTAGAAAATGTAGTTGGGATACATGAACAGCAATAGACCCTCCAAGCCTAATCTACCCAGTGCACCTAAGCCTTCCAAGCTTCTTGCTCCAACAAGGTTGCGTCGAACCTTTTTCTTTTCTAACTTCCCGGATTCCGCTACTAGACCATAACATCAAGTAATGAAGATTGATTCCTTCCTAACTGCTTCCCAGAACACCAAACAGCCCTCTCACAGTAATGGATATGGTGAGAACAAGGTTTTGGTAAAAAGCCTCTCAAGGGTTTGGCAACGGAGAGGAAAAGAGTTGAGGAATTTGAAGAGACACTTATGTAAAGATTGTAGATGAATCAATCTTGTTTTACTCTAGGGTTTCTCTCTCAAAATTCTCTCTAGAAGCTCTCTTTCTTTTGTGGGTATAAGGGGTATATATACTAGGGTGAGAGAGGAATGTGAAACGTCAGGTCTTTCAAAACAGGGCTGGCTCAAGGCTTGGCCTCGCGACTTGACTGAGTCGCGAGATCCAGTCGCGAGATAACCGTATGGCCAGTTGTCCTGTTTTGTCCTGTAGTGCTCCAGCTAGCATGACTGTTCACAATCTGGCATGCTTGGCACATGTGCTACGTCTGGCGACTTGCAGCCGCGAGTCACTCGTGAGGCCAAGCCGCGAGTCTCTGTTTTCTTGCACACTCTTAAGCAAACTTCACTCTATCTCACTCACTACCCTTACAACAAGCCCACCTAAATACAAGGTTACTAAATACTGAAATACAAGCAAATTTGGTACGGAATAAAGCCAATTAGATGGTTGAATAAATTCAACCTTACAATCTCCCCCTTTGGCTATTCCGTGACAAAACCCTAAAACAGACTCTAGACTTAACATGTGAGTTGGGAACAGTTGAGCAAAACTCATTCACACCTAACTCTAGAAACTGTGAAGCACTTGAATCATATGAACATAAGACTCCTGAAACACAACAATACACCATGATCATTGTAAGCAGAAAATCGTGAAATGCATAGGAAACAAGCAATATGAGATCAAGCAAAGATGGAGTTAAGAAACAAACCATGGCTTGATCAACCAAGTAATCACTACAAGGTAGTGACCACAATGCTCATTCACACTTAGAATGAACACTAGGACATACAAGCTAACAAGCTCAATACAAGTCTCTTGCATGCCAAACACTCAACCAATGCATAATACACTAAGTATATGCATCTAGGAACAATCCTACAAGGGCTCAAGAGTGACAGTACTTAAAAGAAAATGCAATACATTTATATAGAAGTACTGATTTAAACAAAGCATAAAAGGCTGCATAAAGCATGGTACAAACCATAAAGCCTACAAACAATGCATGAAACATAACCTTAAAAGCTTACAAAAGCAACATGGGTACAAGACCAATATATCCTGAAAAACATCAACAATATATATAAAAGATTAAACCAAGATTGTAAGTTATGAGTTAGAAACAAGAATACACCAAAACCACAGTGTATCAACTCATATAAACACAAAAAAAATATAAACCTATAAGTTTAAAGGTTAAGACTTAAAACAAGAGTATGTGTGTACTCCCCCTATCACTATGCACACTTCCCTTTGAGCTTTCTCCCCCTTACTGAATGCTCTCCCCCTTTTTGGCACGAATAGCTAAAGGCTGTTATCCAACTTTTGTTGAATAGCGTCTAGCTGATTCTCCATAGTCTCGAGACGCATTTGAACATGGTTGTTTGTGGAGTAGAGAAGTGTCACCATCTCATCAATGCGTTTCTAAATATTTTCATGTAAACTACCCACTCTATCAGTTTGAGGATCAGTCTGTGCATACAGAATGCTAGCTTGTGGAACTTCAGGAATATCATGCGAAGTAGGTGTGGTATGTGCAGGTGTCTCTGACTCAGGGGCAGATGGAGTAACCGGAGAGATGTGTGCACTCTTTGGTGTTTTAGAGGAGTGACTTCTGCTGGCTTGAAGAGTGTACATGGAAATAGGACGCTGATGGGTCAATATTTTTCCATCTGTGGGAAGAACAATGCTTTCACGAAGAATGAGCTTCATGATGAGATTGCAAAATGGAATAATTCCTCGAGCTGCAGTTTGAATTGCAGTCTTCCTCATGGTGTAAAAGACGTGAGCACATATATCAATGGGGGCTCCTGTAATAAGATCACAAAGGAATAGAGCTCTCCCAAGATTTATGAATGTAGTGTTGGACAGTGGGTAAAGATTAGTAAACATGATCAACTTCAGTGTGGTCAGCTCTGGTGCAAACTTTGCGGTGCTGATGGATGTTCCTGTATTGGATACTTCATGATCGGATCCTAGGATTTGTAGAATGTCTTGAATCTTTGGAGTTCGATCATCATACGGAGTTAGATCCACATTCTGAGGTCTAGTGATGCCGAGAACATCTGCGATGGAGTTTGGGGAAATGCCAAACTCTTTTCCTCTAACCCAGAAAATAAGTTCAACTCCAAGATCACTTGCATTGGAGAAGCATTCTTTAACCAGTTCATCCATTGGATCGACAAAGTTCCCAAACAAGTTTGCCTAATCTCGTGACTCAAAGATTCGAGGGATAAAAATGGCCCCTAAGGTGTTAAACTCCACCACCCGTTCCACTATAAGAGTTGACTTGTCAAAGATGTTTGAGTAGATGTGTGAGGTAAACGGGGTTCTAAACCTCTCCTCATTGGAGTCTTGAGATGACTGTGATGAGAGTCGAGTCCTTTTAGCAACTGGGGTTGCTGGATCGTCAGCAACAATGTCTTTACCCTTAGAGGATCGACGAGACATCTGCAAGAGAATAGGCCCACAGTAAAGAACCAAAAACAGCACCACACAAGATAAATATGAACATGATTCGATGCAAATAAGAGTGAAAACCAGAGAAATTAATACACAAATGCTAACTTAAAACAATTCAGACCCAAACAAACCACCATCAATACTAAAGTGCACAATACGACAGGTGCAGCAAAATGGTGAAAGAATAATAGAGCATAGAGAGACACAAATTCTAAAATAACTGTCAATTAGACAGTCTACCATGACCATGATATGCATACAAAGACAGCATTCAAACATTAAGAACGGATAGCATAAAACAGACCACATAAAATTTCAAAATGAAGGATCAGAGCACCCAAAATAGAGCACATGGCTGTGAGACACAACATTCAGAAAAAGAAGTTGTTTTAAAGGAATACTTTCAAGATGCCATCATCCACACGTTATGTTATCATAAAAACACAGTAAACCAATGCCGTAAGCCAACTACAACACACAAAGTATTTTTGGAGCAAGTCACAAAAATACCAAACCCATCTAACAAAAGAGTTTGAGAATCAATAACAGGCAAATATCAGACCAAAGATTAAACACATTGTAACCAATCAACATGAAAACGGATGAAATCAACAACAAACACAACTAGCCATACCCATCAAACAAAGAGTGGAATGTTTTGAGCACAGTATCTATCCAAATGGCAAGAAAAACATTCATTAAGCAGGGAAAATGAGATGAGGAAAACGAGACCCATACCTTTTCTTGATGATTTTGAGAAGAAATAAAGCAACAATGGAGTTTGAAAATGGGTACACAGAGTGTTTGGGAAAGAGACAGTTGAGAGAGAAGATGAATAGTCATAGAAGTTCGAGGGAAAAACTGAAAAAGATTTAAAAACTGCCCCTATTTTTACCAAACACGCGTTTTACGCGACTTAAGTGAGTCGCCAAAAAGACGCCAGGTCAAGCCGCCAAAACACTAAAAGACAAAAGTTTGAAAAAATTTTCTAAGTGTTTTTCGCGACTGGAAGATCTACCCGCGAGGGAGTTGCGAGCTGAGCCGCGAAAATCTCTGAGTAACCCTCGCGACTGGACCTTCCACGAACAAGTCACCAAATATGACCCGCGAATACGCGACTGAGGCACGCGACTTGACTTACCCGCGACTGAGTCGCCAAAACAGGGCAAAAATGGATTTTTGAAAATTTTCAAATTTTTCTAACAAAATATTTTCCAAAAACACCTAAAACACTCAAAAATCATTTTGTGCTTGAATTAACAAAGATTGAGCATGTGAAAACACATTTCATCAAGTACAATCACACAAATGAATATGGCATTTATTGAACATAAACTTGTGTGTTGTGTGTGGATATCAACAATGAGATAGTCCTTAATCTAATGTGAAACTTCAATGATCAATTCAACCAAGGCATACACAATTAGCACTAGATCATGTGATCCATCTCAATTATAGAAATATGTATATATGACCTCCCACAAAACTTGATAACATATCTTGGAGCTTTACATTTGACTCCACTTTCAATCATACCATTTGATCTTTTTTATCCTTTTTTAGACAATCACCTCTCATTGTGAGAGTGATATTTGATATTTCACTTTAATGAACTAGCCTTTGGCTTTTTGAATAAACATTCATTTTAATTTTAGGTCGCTTACCCTTTTTCCTAGACGAATACTAGAATGTGAGACAGGCTTTTGCAGTTCAATATCTCTTTTCATTTGGAGATTTACATTTGGTGAGTTCTTTTTAGCAAAAACAAAAATAAAGAGTGGGAAGATATATAGACACAAATCTATGCATGTCTCAAGATCATCATAACCATTCACTAATCATTCATGACAAGTTTGAAGATCTATTTACAACAATCACATAGATTTCAAGATTTCTCCCACAGTGATACGAGTGCAAAGAAACAAGCAATGCTCGAAAATGCACAAAGCCATTAGCACAAAGGTACAAGGCAAAACAAGTTTTGAGACAAAAACCCAACAATGTCAATCAAACTTTTTGATTTTCTGATTTTTATGTAAATTTTTGGATTTTTGACATAAGAAGAAAAAGATTGATAAAAAACAAAAACAAAAACAAAAATATGCACAAGTAGACAAACAAACAACCATCAACAGAAACAACAAGCAATCAATCAAACATCGTCACAAAGCATAGGAAGTATTAATGCATGGACATGTTGTAATGTTTATGCATGAGTACCCTTTTTCACCCACACTTCACTTGCATTTGGGGTGATTTCCTTATAGGATTGGATACAGGAGTTAGGGCTTTCAAACCTTCGTGAGAAACTTTCCAAGCAGTTGGTGAATGCACCAATCATCTTCATCACGTTCATCACTTCAGGATCACCATTTTGATCTCTAGATTGTTCACCTCCCCAATTTCTTCTATCATTTCTAGGTCCTCGTGACCTTTGAGGAGTTGCACTATTCTTTGCTCTCAGCTTTTGGCAATTTGATCGAGTATGCCCTTGAAGTCCGAAATGATGACACACATAAGTTAATCTAGGACCTCTTTGTGGTCGTGGACGAGACTTGGCACGAGATTCAGACCTGCCCATATACTGATTGCGGGGATTCAACAACCGTTGGTTCTCCACATTCTTCTTCTCCTCCATCTTGAGCTTCTCAGAAGTAAGGTCAACTTCAACTGGATCTTTAGTCTTTACAAACTTCACTTCTTTAGTGACAGTTCCAAATGAGCTACTTCCTCCGGTATATCCCAATCCGGATTTGTCTGAAAAACTCTTTTGAGATGAAATAACATCATCTAGCTTCTTGGTGGTGACCTTCTCTATTTTAGCATTTGCTTGCATAACCACTTGTTCAAGAAATCTCACTTTTGTGTAAGTTTCTGACAGCTCACCATTCAGTGTCTCTATCTCACATTTGGCCTCCCTATATCGGATTAGGAGACTTTTATAGTCCTCCTCTGCCTTCTTCATTTTTCTCACAGCAGCCTTGGCTACCCTTGTGTACTCACCCGATTTCTCCAGGAGTGAGTTATAATTCTCTTGAAGATTGGTTGTGCTTTCATCTTCTTCAGCATCTGATTCTTCAACAATTTCCAGTGATTCTTCATCACTATATTCTCCAAGGTCTCGTACAAGCAGATTCAACTCGTCTGAAGACTCAACATGAGCAATAGTCATAAAAGCTGAGTAGTTCCCCTCTCCATCACAGCTTTCTTCAGATTCTGAGTTGGATGAATTCGAGTCACTCAATGTTGTGGCATATACTTTGCCTTTCGATTTCAAATAATTCGGACATTCTTTCTTAAAGTGTCCATGCCCGTTACATTCGAAACAAGTGACACCTTGTGTAGGTTGAGATTCTTTTCCATCTTTCTTTTTGAATTCCCTTTTCACCCTTCCAGAAATTTGGAATTTTCTTTTATCACCAAATTTGCCATTATTTTTTAATTTCAAGAACTTTCTGAAATTTTTAACAAGGTATGCAACATCTTTGTCAACCACATCTTCTCCCGATGAGTCTTGATCTTCCACCTTCTCATTAATGGTCTTAAGAGCAAGAAATTTAGTCTTCCGTTGATTGGGCAGCGACATCTCATAAGTCTGAAGAGAACTAACCAGCTCCTGGACTTTGATGCCATCAAGGTCCTTGCTCTCTTCAATCGCTATCACTTTAGCACAAAAACTTTCCGGCAATGATCGAAGGATCTTTCTTACAATTTTAGAATCCTCTGTTTTCTCCCCTAAATTGAACTTCCTGACAACCACCTCATTTAGCTTCCCATAGAAAGAGTCAAAGGACTCATCCTCACTCATTTTGAGCTCCTCAAACCGAGTGGTCAGCATTTGCAACTTGGTGTCTTTCACTTTCTTCGTGCCTTCGTAGGTGGTTTCCAATATCTCCCATGCTTCTTTGGCAACGATAATGTGGGAGATCCTGTGAAATTCATCTAGAGATACACCACAGAAAATAGCATTGAGTGCTTTACTGTTAGCATTAGATGCAGCGAGTGCTGCCTTATCCCATGTGGGTTTGGCTGCCTCAGGTCTGGTCCAACCAATCTCAACAGCATCCCAAACAGATTCATCAATTGAGCAAAGAAATGCTCTCATGCGAACCTTCCAAAAAGCATAATTACTACCATCAAAATATGGAGGTGCATTTAGGGATTGAGACCGATCCATCTCAATAGGGAGTCAAGGATCACACAATGGTATTGAAACCAATAAAAGTGTACCCGCTCTAATACCAATTGAAAGTTCAAATAGTGTAAAAACACCCTTGAACGTTTAGACCCCCAAATTACAACTTAACCAATTCAAGCATTATGTCAAACAACTAGTGTGCGGAAAATTAACATAAGTTATAATATGGAATTGGAAAAACTGTCTAAGCCAAATTAAAATCACAACCCACAAAAGATAATAAAAGGCAAAGATAAAAGAGAAGGAAGATGCAAACACAAAGACAATACGCGATGTGTTATCGAAGAGGAAACCGAAGCCCTCGACGTAAAACCTCCCCGCCGCCCTCCAAGCGGTAAACAATCCACTAGAAAATGTAGTTGGGATACATGGACAGTAATAGACCCTCCAAGCCTAATCTACCCAGTGCACCTAAGCCCACCAAGCTTCTTGCTCCAACGAGGTTGCGCAGAACCTTTTTCTTTTCTAGCTTCCCAGATTCCGCTACTAGACCATAGCATCAACCAATGAAGATTGGTTCCTTCCTAACTGCTTCCCAGAACACCAAACAGCCCTCTCACAGTAATGGACATGGTGAGAACAAGGTTTTGGTAAAAAGCCTCTCAAGGGTTTGGCAATGGAGAGGAAGAGAGTTGAGGAATTTGAAAAGGCACTTATGTAAAGATTGTAGATGAATCAATCTTGTTTTACTCTAGGGTTTCTCTCTCAAAATTCTCTCTGGAAGCTCTCTTTCTTTTGTGGGTATAAGAGGTATATATACTAGGGTGAGAGAGGAATATGAAACGTCAGGTTTTTCAAAACAGAGCTAGCTCGCGGCTTGGCCTCGCGACTTGACTGAGTCGCGAGATCCAGTCGCGAGATAATCGTATGGCCAGTTGTCCTGTTTTGTCCTGTAGTGCCCAAGCTAGCATGACTGTTCACCTTCTGGCATGCTTGGCATGTGTGCTGCGTCTGGGGACTTGCAGCCGCGAGTCACCCGCGAGGCCAAGCCGCGAGTCTCTGTTTTCTTGCATACTCTTGAGCAAACTTCACTCTATCTCACTCACTACCCTTACAATAAGCCCACCTAAATACAGGGTTACTAAATGCTGAAATACAAGCAAATTTGGCACGGAATAAAGCCAATTAGATGGTTGAATAAATTCAACCTTACACTTTAGTTACTTTTGAGTAGAGAATGTCTCTGCACATATTTGTTAGGGACATATTTTATATAATTGGCTAATCTTTTGACAAAATGCACTTTACTTGTAATTGGGTAGATCTAGAATGGGTTTAGTACTTCAAGAAACAAGAGTTCAAGTCAAGTATTAAAGTCATAAAGATTGGACCAAGAAACAAGTGAAGAAAAGTTGTGCATTAAAGCTCAACAGATACCTTGACAGAAACAGTATCTATCGAGATTTAAGAATGAAGCTCGACAGAAGATGAATCTATCGAGATGTACGAAATCAGAATTTCCAAATCTGATTTTTGGCCCTAGCTGACATGTATGTGTAGGGTTTCTTTTCTGACAACCCTAGACATATATAAGGCTAATTTTAAAGGCCCTTATATATGGAGAACACATGTAGAAAGTGACCTAGTACCTTATTCTCTTTGCAAGAAGTTACTGCGTCTTTTGCGCCTTAAGGTTTTGTAACCAAATACTTCTTGATCTTCATTGTTGATGAAGTGAAGAACTTTGCAGTCAAAAACATCTTCAAGTTGCTGTAGTTAGTCACGTATTGGGATCCATGCAAAAAGGTGGCGTTCATATATTAAAGAGTTCAAAGGTTTTGAAGCGGTAGAAGATTTTTGCTGTAAGTTCATCTACGGGGATTATAGAGTCTAGGGACAAAGATTTTGTACTAGATCTGAAACTTCTCTTTACTATAGTGAATTACTTTTCAGGAAAGTTTCCCCCTAGGTTTTTTACTATGAAACTAGTTTGTTTCATTGGTTTTTCTGAGTCATCATATCTTGTCTTATTTACTATTCCGATGTGCATGATATTGACATGATATTGATGTTCGTTTGTTTTAACAACGTTTATTCATAATAAATCTAATTAACAACTTGGGTTTAAAATTTGTTGATTCTATTAACCGGGGTTTAAATTTACCAATAAGTGGTATCAGAGTAGGTTCACTCTAATTGGATTAATTTCCTGAGTATGATCCTTGACCTCATTGTCATGGATCATGGAAAATCTCTTTTGATTCCTCCTTTATTTGATGGCACTAATTATGCATACTGGAAAGTTCATATAAAAGTTTTTTTGCAGGCTCTAGGTGAAAAGGTATGGCAAGCTGTTGAAGTTGGCTGGATTAAGCCAAAGGAAGCACCGGTGGATTGGTATGAAGCAACAATCAAAGCGGCAAATTTCAACAATAGGGCCTCGAATGCTTTTTTTAGTGGGGTGACCAATGAGGAACTCAAGAAAATACAGTCCACGGAAGTTGCTAAGGAAGCATGGACCATTCTTGAGACCATCTATGAAGGTATCGAGGCAGTAAAAACTGTGGAGCTTCAAAGACTCACTAGTAGTGTTGAAGAAATAAGGATGGAGGAGGATGAGACCTTTGATGAGTTCTATGCTAAACTCAAGGATATTGTGAATTCTGCCTTCAACGTTAGAGAAGCTATAGTAGAATCCAAAATTGTTAGGAAAATCCTTAGGTTCTTACCTGAAAGATTCCATGCCAAGATCACTGTCATTGAAGAAGTGAAGGACATTAATCAAATTCCTTTGACTAAGCTTGTAGGGAACCTTCAAACCTATGAGATGGGATTAGGTTTAATGGGAGAAGGTGGAAAGAGTAGAAACTTGGCTTTTAAGAGTATAGAGGAAGAGATTGATGACTCTGAAGATGAAGATGAAAGCGAAGATGAAGATGAAGATGATGATGAGGATGAGGGTCTAACCTTCATAGCTAATGAGATTATCAAGGATGAGGGTCTAACCTTCATAGCTAATGAGATTATCAAGCTTCTTCAATATAGGAAAAAGGATATGGACCATGAGTGTAAATGTTTTGGTCATATAAGGATAGAGTGCCCAAACTACCTTATGAAGGAAAATACCAAAAAGTCAAAAGATAAAGGGTTGGTTGCTACCTTAAGTGATACTGAGAATGACTTTTCTGATGAGTATGTGGATGAATGTGGTCACTTTATGGCTTTTGCTGCCACAACCGATAAGGTGATTGTGGAGAGTGCTAGTGACAGTGAGGATTCTTCTGATGAAGAAGTACCTAAGAAGTTGAACCTTCAAGAAGCCTATAATAAGCTATGCACTGAGTCTACAAAATCTGAAAAGGCTTTACATCTTTGTAGAAAAGAGCTTAATGAGGTAAAAACTGAAAAATCTAATCTATTAGTCAAATTAGATAAGACTACAAGGTTGGTTGAAACTCTTGTTGTGGAGAACACCTCATTAGATGAGAAGGTCAAGAATCTTAAGGTAGAGCTTAGTCAAGCTAGAACTCAAATAGAGAGGATGTCTAGTGCAAAGCTTGATGAGGTATTGAGTGCTCAAAAGCCTAGTTATGATAAGGCTAGCTTAGGATATGTTGACTCCTCGGTCCCTCCTCTTCCATGACTTCTGGATCAAAGACTGTCTTTGTGCCCCAATTTGCGAAAGGTGATAAAGGTATGAAATCCATAACTGATTTGTCTAATTTTAAATCCTTTGTTAAACCTCACTCTAGGAAATCTAGTAGTCCTAAAATTGCTCATGTTTGTTACCATTGTGGTGTTTCTGGACACATTCATCCTAATTGCTTTAATTTATATTCTCAAAATCAAGTGTCTAAATTGTCACAGGTTTCCTCTCAAGGAACTACACCTTTGTTTAGAGAGTTATTAAAATTCTTGAATTTTTTAACTCAATTTTAGAAGAATTCTAATTCTTCTATGTCCTTTAGTAGACATACTAAGACACATGCTTTTTCATCTTCACGGCCAAAGACTAGCGTTGTGTGGGTGAGAAAGGAGCCTAAGACGTAACTGTCTTTTCTGTTGTCCTCTGCTTTAATTATTTCTATTTAAAGTAGGACTCTCTTTACTTGATTTTTTATCTGCTTTTGTAATCATGCTTTCATGCATCTGCATCTTTCTTTCATGCTTTCATGTTGTTTGTCTATTTTTGTTTGGTTGTTTAGTCTTTATTTTATTTGTTTTTCAACATAAAAAGAGAAAAATCAGAAAAAAAAAAAATATATATATATATATATATATACACACAAAAACAGTGTGTTTGTATATATTGGTACTTATGTAATTTGGATGGCCATTGAAACAAAGTTTCTAAACTTTGTATCTCTTGTAGTTTAGATGAGCATCTCAATACACAACTAAGCAAGTGAGCTTTGTGGCTTATGTTTTTGATGAGTACAATTAAGATGATCTCTTATATCTCATGCTTATATCACTCTTTTTGACGGGAATGACTAGAAAATCCTAAGAGAAAGGCATAAATAACCATCTCACCACTAAAGCCCGCCAATCATGTATAACATCTGTGTGCTTCGGCATAGCAAAATTGTGATGTTTTGGCTTACATAATTGGGTATTTCTTTTCTCTCTTATATACCCATGCATGCTATGCTTAAAAGAAAAATATGCAAAGAAAAATAAAAGCAAAAAGAATCAAAATTCTTTTAATATGGTTGAAAGCGTGTTTATAGGAGATGTGGGAGTTATAGGATGTACCTTGAAAGTGATAGTCTCCATCAAACAATTATGATTGTGTGTGAGTGAATTTGTTTTTCTCATGTCTCAAATCTTCATAATATGAGACACTTATGCACTCTTGCTTTATGTCACACACAACATGCAAATTCTTTGCTACTTTTGATACATATGCAGGTATAATGTGATTTGGCCATCACAAGGAATACATGTATTGATATATGCTTGCTAAATTATCTTAACTTGTTTTTGAAAAATAAAATTGGTTAGACTTGTTTAATATGTATGTGTGTCTTTTGATCTAGAAATGCTTTACATCTAGATTTAAGTTGTGTTTGAGTGCTTAACAAGCTGCTTGGATGTTTGTTTAAGTAGCTATCTTGTTGCATTCATCTTGTGTGTTTTTCCTCCCTTGGAAAGCCTTGCTTCTGTCTTCTTGATAGTTTCTTGATACCTTCTCGACAGCAGCTCAACACAAGTTTCTTCCATCAAGATTTCGAGATTTTACCTTGATAGCTTCTCAACAGCTAGGTTGATCCATCGAGCCAAATTTCTATGCTCTCTGTCTGCTTGATAAATTCTCAACAAATTCTTGATCCATCGAGATTTCTGGGTAGCTTCTCGATAGATTCTCGACACATATCTCGATCTATCGAGGTAATTTTATGTGCTCTCTGCCAGCTTGACAGCTTCTCAATCTGTCGAGACCCTCTTGCATGCATTGTGTTTCACATGTTTTGCATCTTTATATTATCTTGTCATCCATAGCATATTGTTTCATTACATTCATGCATTTATATGGATTCCTTGTGTCCCTTGATCATCTTTATATTTCTCGAGTGAAACTTTATAGCTTTTTGTACCCTTTGACAATCATGACAAAAAGGGGGAGAAAATGTGGTTTCTTTTTAAGATTCTACATGTTAGGGGGGGAAATGCATGCCTTTGCAAGGGGGAGTTGTGTTTCATCTTGTTAGGGGCAGTTTTTACCTCCTTGTTGTTTTAGAACTTCTTTTAGCTTCTTGTACACCATTTTGTTGTTGTTTTGGACTCCGATAAGTACCAAATTTTGGGGATCACCATAATTATTCATGTTTATTATGTTTTGATCATTGGTGGTGTGTTTTATACACTTTGCCCTGTGAATGCTTATTCATACATTGGTCATGCATCTCACATGCACACTAGATGCACCTTTTAGCACATATAACATGTTCTTATGTCTATGTCATGCCTAGGTATATATCATGTTCCATCATCCTTAGCATGTCATGTTTACTTTATTCTTTGTAGCATTCTCTATTTTTGTCTTTCGTTTGAGCTTCATTTTCTCATTCATCTTTCACCCCTCATGTATCATATTTACCCTTGTTCATATCTTTTCTTTCCCCTCCTTCCTCTTGATTCTTTTGTCTATTTGTGACAAAAAGGGGGAGAGTATACCAGAGAGTATCGTCATTTCTATATAACTCATGTGCACACTCTTAGGGGAAGAAATTCTACCTTATGCACATTTGTAGGGAGAGAAAACCATAAGGGAGATGCATATACCAAGGGGGAGAAGACATTTTTTTTAGAAAACCTTGTTTTGTTTTGATTTATATTATGCTTGTTTTCTCGTTGTTTTATGGTGCTTTGAGTTATGTTTAGTATCTATGCTTTGCTACTCTCATCACATCATGCTTATGTGTTGGACATACATACATCCTTATGCCATTGTGCTTTATTGATTGCATGTTTGGATAATCATTTGCTTTGTTATGTGATCATTGTGGTCATTTCCATATGACTGTTTGGTGTATGATCAAGTTGCTCACATGTTTCACATCATGTTTACTTGATCGCATTTTACTTGTTACATTATACTTGTTCTTTTATCACTTGATTTACCTTGAGGGTCTAATGTGTTTTGTGCAAGTGTTTCAGGTTACAGGTATACATGATCCAAGCTCATCACAGCTTCTAGATTTAGGGGTGAGTGAGTTTTTCCATTGTTCCCAAACTCACGTTTAAGTCTAGAGTCTGTTATAGGGTGTTTTGTCACGGAATAGCCAAAGGGGGAGATTGTAAAGTTGTGATTTAGAACTATGTTTTATGTTGGCTTTATTCCATGACAAAAAGTATTGTAATTGCTTTAATTTTGTTCCTTGTATTTTGTGGGATTTTATTATATTCGGTTTAGTATTAAGTTGATGAAGACTTAAGCTTAACTGAAGATTAGTGCCTTTCGCGACTAACTCGCGAGAAGTTCGCGAGAAGGGTTCCTGTGAAAAGGCATGTGAGAAGCACATGACTGGAAACTGAAGAGCCATGTTAGGCTGTCAATTTCACGAGTATTTGATGGGTAAGGCCTTCCCGTGAGATACCCGCAAGACTCTCTACTTAGAGGATTTTTTAGTGTGAATTTCTTACCCCTTTACCCATACTATATATACCCTCATTATCCACAAATATAGTTAGGCCATTCAGAGAGAAAAAACCCTAGATAGGTTTTCTACAACACACACACCCATCTTTTAGAGAGAGAGCTACTCATCCTTAGTGAGAAATCCTTGTAGCCTCTTCTCCTTCCCTCTCACATTGTCATACCTTGAGAGGAGATTTGTACCCAAACACAACCCACACCTTTTCAGAGTGTAGAGAGTGTTTTGGAGCTTGGGAAGCTTTGGGGAATTGCCAAAAGAAGCCGGTGAGGCTTGGCGGATGCAATCAGGTGGATTACGGGATCCGGAGAGCTAGACAAGACACGGTTCCGAGAAGCCTTGTTAGAGTAGGAGCTTGGAGGGCTTAGGTACATCGGGTAGATTAGGCTTTGATGGTCTCTTGCTAACCCATGTATCCAACTGATTGTCTAGTGGATCGATTACTGCTTAAAGGGCGGCGAAGAGGTTTTTCGCCGAGTTCTTCGGTTTTTCTTTAATAACACATCGGCGTGTCATCTTGTGTTTGCATTCTTCTTCTCTACTCTTTTACCTTTCATTTTACTACTGTGTTATAATGATTATGAGTTAAAGTAGCTTGTTTGTTTATCCGCTCGCATTTACTCTATTTCACACTTAGTATTAAGTTAGAGTAAAATCAATCAAGTCATAACTTTAATTTGGGGGTCTAAATAGCTCTTATATTTTCACACATTTTCGAGCATTCACCGCACAATCTCATTCTTTCTCTGTCTCTCTTTTCCTCTCTCAAATAGCCCAATCCCAACCATCCTCTTTTCGTCTCTCACTCTCATTGAACCTTCTCTACCTCATCCTCTCAAACCCACACCCCAAACAAATATGAGCAAGAAGAAAGCAGTAGTGGCAGCTAAGAGAGGAGGTGGTTTTATTGTTAAGTCTGAGGTTGAATTCGTTTGGGTTTGATAGTTTTGAATCTGAGGTTGTAGGTGGTTTGGTTTCGACTTTAAGGTTTGGATCTGAGGTTTGTGTTTGGTTTCTCAGAAAATAAGAAAATTTGGGTTTTGAGTTTTGTGTTTTGTGTTTGGGGCCAAAAATCTGGGTTTGGATTTAATGTTTAGGAGCTGAAAATCTGGGTTTGATTTTTGTGTTTAATGCTTTGGTGCTGTGGGGGTTTGAAATATGGTTTTGAATTTTGTGTTTAATGCTTTGGTGCTGTGGGGGTTTGAAATATGGTTTTGAATTTTGTGTTTTGGCCTATCTGGGTTTGAATTTAATTTTTGAATTTGGGCTTGAGTTGAATTTTTTAGGTTTATATTCTTGTTCAAATGTTTAATGTGTTCATGTTTAATTTATCAATTTTATCTAGGTTTGTCAAGAATATTGGCATGAATTATGATTCTAGGTTTCGGCTCTAAGGTTCAAATTTTCTGGGTTTTAAATTTTGTGTTCGTCTTCTCTAAATCCATGGCTGAAGACCCACGATCAAAACCCCATGGTTAAAGACCTATGGCCAAAACCCACCTTGACCGAAATTTCATCTTCTCTCTCTCTCTCTAAACCCAAATCGGTAGTGGAGCCGAATGCCAATGATGGTCACCGTGGTTGGATCTAACCAGCTCATGATTGGCTTGTGTTTTGGTGTATTTTATTGATGAGGATTTGCTTTGGGTTTTGGTATTTTTGGTATTGTGTTTTTGATCTAACCATGTTTTGGTTTTTTTTTTTTTTTTTGATGAAGTGTTTTGGGTTTTGTTAGTTGATTGTGTTAGAATATTTGAGTTTAATCATGGTTTTGTATGTGTTTTTGCTTGTTTGGATGCTATGAAAATGCAAGAAAACAAAAGAAAATCTTGAATTTTAAATTTTCTTGGCAATCATGTTCTTGGGGGAAGAACATGAAGAACAATTATTATTTAAATAATTAAATAATAACTAAAATTTTATTTTATTTTAAGATAATTAAAGAAAAGGAAAAATAATGATATGGCTTTTTTTAATATTTAAAATGCTGAGCTATGTATTCCATTTACCACGTAGGCTATTTTCTATTAGTGAGATGACGGTAGGGACCAAAGTGGAATGGTTCTTCCTTTAGGCAACTAGGGGTAGGTGATCGAAACCAAGTGAGCTTAGGAAGTTCTTTGAGTAGGGAGTATTATTGTGTTTGAAATAAAATTTGATCAAATAAATATGTGCTCCCAATGTCTTTTAAAGTTTTGGACCCAACGTCTTAAACAACTTTCTTGCTTGCATCAAAATGTGGACTACATGTATGCCCCATTCGTATTCTAAGTCTTGTATCATTTCATTATCTTGGACTTAGAAATAGAATGAGTTACATCAATCTTTCAAAATTCATGTTTTCCCTATGCTTAAAGCCCAATTACATCATTCAAATCTCTCATTCTCTCTCCTTCCCTCATTTGAATACAAGCCCAATTTCATTTCTTTGATTTTTTTTTTTTTTTGTGGGGGGGGGGGGGGGGGGGGATCCAATTACAAGTCATTCATCTCATCCTCTCATCCTTATTTGGGCTTAAGCATAGGTTGTTCATGAATTTTGTGAGGTTGGTCCACATCTTGTGCTATATTAGGCCTTATGAAAATGGTCTCACCAAAGAATTCAAACGAAAATCAATGTACCATTTAAAATGCAAGCTCAACATATTTTGAAAATTTTCTTTTCTCATGTAAAATTTATTTGAACTTGTATTTAAAATGAGCCATGACATTTAGAAGTCCACATTTTTTCTTTTCCTTTTTTCTTCTTTGATTTTTTTAAGAAGAAAAAGTGACCAAGTTTTATCTCAACCATCAAAATCTTTTACTTGTCCCATTACAAAACCCATCTTGAATGTTCACTCACCTCCCTTATGAGGGTCTTGCCCCTAGTTTCAAAAGTTCAAACCATTTTCATTTTCAAATGGGCCTTGCCCCTAGTTCAAGTGTGTTACCAAGAAAAGTTCCTGAATTTTTAACTAATACCCTTCTAATTAATCTACTGTCAGTCTCACTCACTTTTTAAAAAATCAAAATCAAAATTGTCGGAAGGTCTAGCTGCTAAGTTTCACATTTGTTTTATTTTCAAGGTTTTGCCTCTTGTTTTGGTTGGTCCCGCAAATTTTCATCCAAGAAAATAACAAAAGAAGAATAGCATTGGGAATCATAGAATATATTATCAGGAAGCATAAATAAAAGAACAAATGCCGAGGAATCATTCGTTGTCTTAAGCCAAAGCGGTAGATCCATATATTTATCCACGGCTGACTTTTTAATCTTTTTCTCCCAACCTTTGATAGATTTTGTCTGCTAGAGAAAAGAAACACTTTCAATTTTAGAATCTAACGACAAATGGAATCGGATCGGTATAAAGTATGACCCAGCAAAGAAAATGTGGTTCATGCACTACCACAAGTTATTATCATTTAAAAGTAAACACGAAGCCCTCGTCAAGAATATGCATCAACAATAAAGTCTATGCGCTTTTTTCCTGTCTTCCTTGTAATTAGTTGTTAGGAATATCTTAGGGCATCCATGAAAAGTTATGTTCTTATAATATGATTCAATGGATGATTTTTTACTCTTGGTATTGAAAAAGTACATCTCATTTATCTAGATTTTTTTTTTTAATATAGAGAATAAAGAAAATCATTTCAGTTTTGCTTTAATAAATTGGAAGGTACTTACAATAACTTTTCAACGTGATATGTTGTAAATGATGCAACAACCCAAAAAAAGAAAAGAAAAAGGATAATAATAATAATGTCGGTTGAGAACCCAAATGAAGCTCCTATTATTTTATCACAACCAACTTAAAAATTATGAAAAAAAATTATATAAAGTATTAAATCCTTAATATTCCTCATCTTAGCATTACTGCTGTGCTTACTGCATAATGATCATGCGTCTTAATACCAAGGAAAGTTGTTGCTGATAGGACTATAAATAAATCAAGTTGTTAATAAATAGCTTGGGTTTGACTTGATACAAACTTGTTTATGTTTATTTGTTTATAAGAGCATCCACATTGGTGGTGTGAAATTGCTAAAATGCTAGTTTTAGCACCACAATATACAAAAAGTGTGCTACATTGGTGGTGGTATAGGTAAAAAGTTTAACTCATCAACTTCAGTGGTTGACAAGGAGTAACCAAATGTTAAAGCAACATATTATATTTTATGTGATTGTGGTTGTTGTTTATTGTAGTGGATATATTATTTTATTATGTTGTTTATATTATTTTAATGAGTTGAATGCTAAAATAAAACTATTGATATTGGATGTTTTGTAAAGTAAGGTGGTAAAATAGATAAAGTAGCATTTTGTGATGCCAAAAGCTAGAATTTTTGGCTTGATATAGACTTGAAAACTAAGCACGTCTTATCAAGCCTTTAAATAATTGGGAGCTAGAACCACTTATCCAAACCAAATGAACTTGATAATATGCATTAATATGGACTTGATAATATACTTTTATTGGATCTCGAGTTTAAAAGTTTGATATTAAGTTTGAGTTTGAGATTGAGTTCGACTTGACAAATGTATCAAGTCGAGCCAAGCTTAACTTAAATTTTTGGAATTTTTAACGAGATTGAATTCGAACATTGATTGTAGGCTTGATTTGAACTCAATATCAGAAGGTCAAGCCCATAGATAAGCCAAGCACATGAATCAAGATCATCAAAGAATAGAGCTTTAGAAGAAATTGCATACTGCACATATGTAAATGACAATAGTTTTACTCTTGTACTGTTATAATATTGAACAAGCCTTTATCAAGAAATCAAACTCTCTATCCCCAACGGAGTTGCCACTGTGGGCGCAACGAGAGGGGAGTACACCTTGGCCGAGTGGATCAGGGTAGAGAAAAGAAAATGGAGTCGCCGCCTAGATTAGTTCTAGGAACCATATATATAGCGCCCTTTGTGAAATGATTAATCTGACTACCAGAGCATAGGTTTGGAGTTTAGGTATGGCTTAAGAAGGTGTTAGGCACCTAAAACCGCCCAACCCGTGGGTCGACTTTCACTCATTGTGTCTTACGTCTTAATCTTGTTAAAGGCATATTCAATATTGCATTCTAGACTCACGCACACACTAGCATACATCTAAGCATACAATATGGCTTTTTCATCCCAAACCCTAGCATACATCTATCATGGCATTGCACCACATATCTCATTCAAGGTAGCAAACAAACAAAAATATATCACATTGGTAGAAACATCACAAGATAGATTCAAACATCATATTGTTGAGTCCAAGACATGGCATACATACTTGCACATATAACCACATATCTCATTCAAGGTAGCAAACAAACAAAAATATATCACATTGGTAGAAACATCACAAGATAGATTCAAACATCATATTGTTGAGTCCAAGACATGGCATACATACTTGCACATATATGTTCATCAAAAATAAGATCAAGGTCATATCACAAACAAATGCATGTTCATGTGAATGCATGACTTACCTTACTTACCTCACTGTATCATAGCACCTATGCATCAATGCATGATCATTCATATGCATGTTCATGGCAAAGCAAAGAAAGAATGGAAAGGAAACCCTAATCTAACATGTGAAGGACAAATAACAAACAAACATGAAAGGCAGCGACTTATAGGCATGAAAACAGGGCAAAAGAGAAGGACGTGACTAGTAATCTTAAAACTCCAAGATCAAGGCCAGAAAAGGTCTCATTTAGAAAAAATATTGACTTGAGGATGTTTTGTGAAAAAATCCCTCTTTGATTCACTATTTCTAGTGAATTTGATGTTTTCCCTTAGGATTTTCTATGTGTTTTGAAAAGCTACTATATATGGCTTTATATAATGAGAAAATAGGAGTTTGGAACGGCTCTTAGATGATGTTGGATCCTTTCCAAAATCCATCTTTAATGTAGAAAAACTTGTCTTTTATAGTTTTTGGAACCCTAACATGCGTACACATGCTCATGTATGCATACGCATGCATGAAACATGAGTACGCAGAGCTTGAGCATGCATGCACATACGCATGTATGCGTACGCATGCCCTTGGGTTTCTATAGTCTTTATTTTCCAAAAATAGCTTATTTTATTCATAAAAGAGTTATATTTTTCAAAAAAAAATTCCTCAATTCAATTTCAATCTAATCGAGCCCTAAACCAACCTTGGGTTTTAGAATTTCAACATTATTGGGGAATGGGGGGCCAAACTGTAAGGGGTACAAAATGTGGTGTCTACATTTGTAGGCACTCAATTTTGCACCCATAATTTAACCTTGGGTGATGACAAATGGTCATTTTATGTACCCAAAAATCATGGTTTTCATTAACTCATTCATCACATATCATAAAAATGATCTTAAGATTTCAATGATCACAATGATATGTTTGGTTTCCAAAGCAGACAATCAAATCGAAAGACATCCCAAGATCAGCTTTTAACGGTTTGTATGCATTCATTTTGGTGATACCTATCACATATGATTAATTGAAATTAATTTTGATTGGTTAAAAATTAAAATTAATTAGATGAATTTTTGTGATTGGTGAAATATTTTTATTAAAGTGTGATTTGTTGCATGGGAATAAACAAAATAAGCTGATAATTAGATTTTTGGGATAATTATCTTAAAAATAATTATTTTAAAAGCCTAATTATCAATTGGGAATGAGTTTTATTATGAATATAACTCTAGAACATGTCCAAGCAGCTCAAAAAAACTAAAAAGAGTCCAAAACGTGTAAAAAATGAAAATTGGATAAATGTATCGAAAGTGCCAATCGACACTTCAAAAATGCTAATCAGCAGTTGGAAAGTGCTAATCGGCACTTCAACAACGCCGATCGGCACAATTCTCATAATATTCCTAGTATGTTTTTTTCCAGTTGAAAACTCATCCATATCCATTTTTTTGGGACAAACCCCACCCAATTTTGTGTTTATTGACTTTTGAGTCAATTTAACTTATTTTTTAAGCAACTAACACTTTTATTTATAAATAGGGAAAATACCTAAAATTCAGCTCCCCCTTCCCCTAACATAAAAGAACCTCTTGAAGTCCTTTAGAACTTCTAATCTTCACTAGACCAAAAACTTCTAGAGTCCTTTACATCTTAGAGAGATCTCTTCTCTCTAATTTCTAAAGAAATTCCCCTTGGCTAAATTTATTCATGCAAGTATATATTTTGTATTTGATGTTTTCTGAAAAATATGTATGTGTGTTCCTGAAATCTCATTCTTGGCATATTCATATATAGATTTCATTCTTTTGCATGATCTTCCCTTCTAGATCTTAATTCATATGTTTAGGATGTGTTATGTAGATCTAGGGTTTTTCATGTGTTTTAATTCTTGGGTCTTAATTGTTCATGATTTTAATCTTAGATCTAGGATTAAATTGCTACTTAGAATCTCATATTTACAAATTGTTTCATGCATAAGTTGCTTTTTTTTTTTTTTTCTAAATCAAGAAATTGAATCCAAAATTCATTTTTTATAAAATTCATATCGTTTTGCATAACAAAAAACCAGATCTGTATTTTTATAAAATTCATACCATTTTGAATAACAAAAAACCAAAATGTATTTTTCTATAAAAATAATGTTTTGCATAATAAAAAACCAGATCTGTACTTTTCTATAAAAACAAAAACAAAAAAAATAAATAAATAAATCATAGCTTTGCATCATAAAAACCAAATCTATATTTTTATATCAAAAATTCATGGTTTTGCATAACGAAAACCAAATCTATATTTTCCTATAAAAAAAAAATGCATAGTTTTGTAGAATAAAAATCAGATCTATGATTTTCTATCATAAATTCCTGGTTTTCTCATATGGCTTTCTCATAACAAAATAAATCAAACCTTTTTTTTTTTTTTTTTGCATGGAGTAAGATGTAGGTCTAGGATTCTCAAATAGCATTTAATCATAGATCTAGGAAAACTAACAATAGCATATTGCATCTCATAATTTGTTGCATGTCATTGATTGTGGGTACATAATGGTCATTCATAGTCTAGAGGACTGGACTTTGTCCGAGCAGAATGGGTGCCTAACACCTAGCCCCCGAACCTTAGGTCTTGGTTCAAGATTAGTTTTTTATCATTTTTTGGTAGATTGTATTTAGGACCAAAGCGATGTAATCCTCTACCAGATTGTACATATTCAAATTAATAAAATTTGAGGAAATTCAATTGTATAAGTTTGTTTTTTTTTGTTTTTTTTTTTTTCCTTATTTTTTGTAAATGAAAATAAGTGGCAACTCCACATTAATCAAAACCCCAAAGAGGTACCAAGTACACTCTTTTGAGAGCACCCCCAAAATCTCGATCTCTCACAAATGTCTTCTTCTCTCTTTTTACAAAATGATTCAGACCCAACTTCAGATCAATATTGAGTCTATTAGATCTGACAATGAACAAGAATTCTCTATGGTTGATTTCTGTTCTACTCATAGTATAATACATCAAAAGAGTTGCATTTACATTCCCCAATAGAATTTTGTGGTGGAAAGAAAGTATCAACACCTTTTGTCCTTTGCTAGACCACTTAGACTTCAATCCAATATAACTTTGAGTTACTAAGGGGACTGTGTTCTTACTACAACCCATATTATCAACAGGTTACCATCACCTATCTTACAAAACAAAACTTCCTTTGAATTACTCTTTAAAACTAAACCCATGTTCATCTTTGAGTTTTTGGATGCTTATGTCATGCTTCCACCATTCATGTTCATTGGAACAAATTTCCTCAAGCCTATGTCTTACTGGGTTATCCTTCTAACATCAAGGGATATAAACTCCTGAATCTCACCTCTTGGAAAGTTTTCATTTCTAGAGATGTAATTTTTCATGAGCATATAGTCCCTTTTCTCTCCCATGACTTTGCATCCACACCTTCCTCTCCCACTATACCTCAACATTCTTTAGGTGATTCCTTCCACTCTTACCACATTGCCTACTAATTCTCCTATCCATCATGATCATTTCTTTCATGATCAGCATTTTTCTCCTAATATTGATTCAGACTCTGACATAGAAAATGAGTCTCCCCCTAAGCCTAAGTCTCATGTCATTCCCTCCCAATCCGTACCTCTTAAATCTCAACCTGTCTCAATTCAGGTTGTTGATTCTCAACCTTCTTCATCTATAGAATCACATTTACTTGCAGAAAGCATCTATTGAACCACCTCCACATGTTGAGCTAGTTCAGTCCCTTAGAAGATCTACTCGAGTTTCTTATAAACCATCTTACCTACAATCTTTTCACTACAGTTAAGTCAGTCTTTCATCATCACTCACTGCTCCATCACTTCCTATGAAAGGTACTACTCATCCCCTTCATAATGTTCTCTCTTTTACTCAACTTTCTTCAAACCATAGACACTTTTGCAATGCCATCTTTTCTATTGTGGAACCTTCATCTTATGCCCAAGCCGTTAAGGATTCTAAGTGGAGAAAGGCTATGGCAACTGAGGTTGTTACATTAGAGGCTAATCATACTTGGTTTCTCACTTCTTTACCACTTCACAAGAAGCCTATAGGGTATAAGTGGGTCTACAAAATCAAGCATAAGGCAGATGGTTCTATTGAGAGAAACAAGGCAAGACTTGTTGCCAAAGGCTACTCAAAGGGAAGGTCTAGATTACATAGAGTCCTTTTCCCTAGTTGCCAAAATGGTTTCTACCAAGGCCTTGCTTGCTGTAGCTACTGTGAAAGGTTGGAATTTGTCTCAACTTGATGTCAACAATGTGTTTTTACATGGAGATCTTGAAGAGGAGGTCTACATGGCTTTACCTCCAGGCTTCCATAGCAAGGGGGAGTTTGTTTGTAAACTTAACAAGTCTCTATATGGCTTAAACAAGCTTCTAGGCAATGATTTTCAAAGTTTTCTCATGCTTTGATACAATTGGGTTTTCAGCATTTCAAGGTAGATTATTCTCTTTTCACAAAGAAAAGTTTTGAAGCTTTTATTGCATTATTAGTATATGTGGATGATGTTCTTATTGCCAGTGATACTACACAAGCAGTGGTAGGCCTCAAAATTCTTTGGATCAATAGTTTAAGCTCAAAGACCTAGGGGATTTAAAAATTTTCTTAGGTCTTGAAGCTGCAAGATCTAAAGAATGTATTAATCAATGCCAAAGAAAGTACAATTTAGAAATCTTGTGTGATGCAGGTTTGTTGGGATGCAAACTAGCAAAGACACCTATGGAGCAAAACTTAAAGCTAAGTAAGCATGAAGGCAAAGAATTGAAGGAACCTGGTTCTTATAGGAGAATAATTGGTGGACTTCTTTACCTAACTATGGCAAGACTAGACCTCACATTTGCAATTTATAGGCTAAGTCAGTTTATGGCTATGCCTAGGATGCCTCATGTCCAAGCTGCAAATAGAGTTCTGCAATATATTAAAGGCACCCCATGCCAAGGTCTGTTGTTCTCTAGCAAATTTGAGCTGCATCTTAAAGCTTTTACTAATGTATATTGGGTGCATGCCCTGATACCAGAAGGTCAACTACAGGATATTGTATTTTTATTAGGGAATTCTTAGGGCACGTTTGGTAGACTATAATAGACAATGTAATGTAATAGTTATTCATATGGTTTAACTATTCAATAGTTTGGTTATGTTTTTATTATAGGAAATAGTCATTCCTTATGAATAACTATTCTTTAAAATGAGGAATAACTATTTCTCTCTAAAAGGGTTGTAATAGTTATTCCTTAGTAGATATAATAATTTCTAACATTAATATATTTCCAAATAAATAAACTTTCCATATCCACCTAACAATTATGGAAATAAAAAATCATAAAAAAATAACTCATCTCTCTAAAATTTAAAATATATTATTTTCTAGGAAATATATCTGTATGAATGAGATATTTCCTAAAATAGATCATAAGTTTTATTTTAATATTACAACTCACAACCAAACTAATGAATAGGTTTAGTTATTCCATTACAACACCTTTTATTCTTGGTAATAAAGATTACCATTCTTGTTGTAATCCACATTCAGTGTACCAAACGTACCCTTAATGTCTTGGAAGTCTAAAAAGCAACAAACTATGTCAAGATCATTAGCGATATCAGAATATAGAGTTATGGCAGTGACAATGTGTGAGATTGTTTGAATGTTGAGTTTTCTCAAGGGTATTCAAGTTTCACATCCTAAAACAACTCTACTCTTTAGCAATAGCCAAGCTACATTGCATATTGGAGCTAACCTTGTGTTCCATGAGAGGACAAAACACATAGAAATAGATTATCACATTGTTAGGGACAAGGTTCTAGCTAAAGTGGTTTGGTTGTTGCATATTAGAACCAAGTCTCAAATTGGAGATCTCTTGACAAAGGCACTTGGCTCACATTTGTTCTCTCATTTACTTTCCAAGATGAATATGGTGGACATACATTCCCCTCTTCCTCTTGAGGGGGAGTATCAGAAGGTCAAGCCCACAGATGAGCCAAGCACATGAATCAAGATCATCAAAGAACAAAGCTTTAGACAAAATTGCATACTACACATATGTAAATGACAGTAATTTTACTCTTGTACTATTATAATAGTCTGTAATTTTTTTTAAATGATATAATTATATAACTATATATTTAGGTACTAATTTTAGCAACTTTATTCAATAAAATTACATTTTGTCCCCCTTATTGATCATTATAAGAGAAATGCTACAGTTACAAACTTTTTTACAACATTTTTACAGACTATTGAGGTAGCAAATTTTTACTAGTTTACATCTGGGTCCACCATTTACATCACTTTTTTCACTTACTAATAATCACTAATCACAACAACAATTTGTAAAAAAAGAAAATTGTAGATCTAGTATTTTCCTCCTTTTAAATTCCATAATAAAATTTATAGATCTAAAATCTAAAATATATATATACAAGCCCAAAATATTAGCCCAACAACAAAAATTACCGATAGGCGATCGCAAAGCTAAAAAAAATTTTGAGACTAATCAACTAATTTTACCAAAAACAAACAACTTAGCCCTATAAAAAAAAACTTTAAAAAAAAATACTTTTGTCCTTACCAACAAAAGACATGCTCTACACACACATAAAAATACTAATAATAATAAAAGAAACCTTTGCCGGCTAAGCAGTAGAGCCGAAAGCCAAAGCCACCGCATGCAGCTAACAATAAAACCGCCCTTCCTAACTCCAAGTCCTAGCTCCGTCCCTGATAATAGTTGTAAAGCTACTTGTAGTTTAGTTATAGTGTTAGTTTTATTTATGGCCACATGTCAGTAACTCATTGGTTGTTTCATAATAGTGTTTTAGAGGGAAGATTTGTATAGTTTGGGAAGTCAATTTAGAGAGTTAGCTGCCAGATCCTTGTATAGATATCAAGGAAGTTAATTCCGTACCATATCGGCTAATATATACCGTACCAACCAATGCACCGGTACAGATACCCCCCTTGTTTTGTACCGGAAAAAATACCGACCGTACTGATGAAATCCAGCTGTTTTGGCCGGTTAGTGGATACTGGACCAGTACCTTTTCTCACGCCACACTAAACTTCTGTCTCTCTTTGCCTCCTCTTTATCACACCGGTGACGACGAAATACCAATTGTTGGTGAGGAGAGGCGTCGATGATTCATGCACTGGAAATCAGTTTGAAGTGAAGAAAAAAATAGACTGGACTGATGCTAAAAGAGTTAGACTAGAGTGAATCGTGTGATACTGAGAGAGAGAGAGAGAGAGAGAGAGAGAGAGAGATTTGTAACTAATGGGGAAGAAATGAAATAAAAAGTGAAGAGTGAAGACAAAATTAATTTGAAAGAGGAAGAGGTAATGTGTGGTTGTAAAGAGATAGCGTGTGAAGCTATGATGTGTTGGAACTTGAAAATAGGAATGATAGGTTGGCAAGCAACTAGCTTCAAGCATGCTTGCCAACCTATGGATGTAGTTCTTTTTGGATGATGTGGAGCATTAGACACCTATGGATGTAGTTCTTTTTGGAAGATGTGGAGCATTAGACAATAGATAATGGATGTAGTTCTTTTTGGTAATAGCAAAGTTGATATTTAATGTAAAAAATAATAATAATAAAAAATAAAAAATAAAAAATAAAAAAGCTTCAAGCGTGCAACAGCAGAATAAAATAAATGTGGGACAAGGGAAGAAAAAACTAGAATAAGAAAAGTGTTGGGCTTTTTTCTTTCTTTTCTACAGGTACTCAATATCTGGGATGGCAATATGGCTCTGAATGTTAGTTTGGTAGACATGATTCTTGTTGTACTGACAATATCATTAACCGTTTTCCCTCTTTTTATTTTATTTTATTTTGTGTGTATATATATATATAAAATAATAATAAACCCGAAACGGTATATCGGTATTGATCAGTATCCAAAATATATCGTACCAATGGTCAAACCGGTACAGTCTTCAGTACGGTATTGATTTTCTTGATAAATATGCATGTACATGATTAGTTTCTAATTAATGGAATATACATTTTTCATCAAATTTTCATACTCGAGCTGAGCTTGAACATTATACTTTTGTTTTTGTTATTGAGTCAAGCTTGAATATTCAATACTAGATAAAACTTGGACTTCTTTAACTTCGTAGTTGCAAGGATTATGAAGTTGCAAGGAAATGTTTGTGGAAAATGTTAAGTTACAAACTAGTTTATAAATGTTTTTACAAACTGTCAATATGATGAGTGATTATTAGTAAGAAAAAAATAATGTTAGTGATCGGCACAAATTAAAATCAGTGTGGAAAATGTTAAGTTACAAACTAGTTTATAAATGTTTTTACAAACTGTCAATATGGTTAGTGATTATTAGTAAGAAAAAAATAATGTTAGTGATCTGCACAAATTAAAATTAGTAAAAATTCCCACATCAATATCTATATACATATGCATGATCCAAATCCCAACAGAGTTTATGCGGATAACTCGTGTGCCTAGGCTTGGAAATCCCATTTTATGGCCAGCGGCCATGTAGTGAAACTAATGAGTGGGGCTATATATATATTTCATAATTACTTGACAAGGAGCCAAAAGAGGGACTGAGTAGTCCAGCTCAATTGTCGGATTGAGCTATTATCCAATACGCAAAATGTCATTTTCCATTCCAAAGTAGCTTCTCTTTTTTCTCTTCCAGCTGATATGTCAGTGAACCAATCATATTAATTGCACCATATGTTTGCTAAAGGAAATTTTATATTACTTAATATGCAAAACAAACTCCAAGTTCAATTAATTTGTCATTTAGGCCCACATCAATGGACTTTAGGGACTCTTTTCTTTTGACTCAAGTATGAATCAAAGAGAAAACAACTCACCTTCCCA
The DNA here is from genome assembly GCF_001633185.2 of Quercus lobata. Taxonomy (NCBI): domain Eukaryota; kingdom Viridiplantae; phylum Streptophyta; class Magnoliopsida; order Fagales; family Fagaceae; genus Quercus; species Quercus lobata. The sequence continues at coordinate 56,022,211 of NC_044907.1, read as the reverse complement.
AAAATTAGAAAATAAATTATTGAGGTTGAAGCAATATGTGTCAATTTCTATGCATGGCGGCATCGTTATTTTTTCTTTTTGGGAAAAAGTAAAACATCGCAGTATCATCATATTTAACTTTACCCTCAAAAATACAAAACTCATCATTTTTCTTCTTCTTTTTTTTTAAAAATAAAAATAAAATAAAAAAATAAAAAAAATAAAAAATAAAAAAAGATAGGAAGTGTCACCTGAAGATTGGGTATTGAGATCAAATATGGACCATATGGTTCTGTTCTGTGACTTCTGTCACCCCTCAAAAGCAACTTAATTAGAAACACTTTTAAGTGGAAGTCACAACTAGCCCGGTGTTATAGCACTTAGCTTCCTTTTTGAATTTTTTTTTTTTTAAATAAAAAATAGCTTGCACAAAAATCTAAGAAATTTCTGATGGAGAGTCACTGGTGGAGCCACTTACATATAATTTAGTGGATGCAACTCCACTCACTGATTTTTTTTTTTTTTTAATCTTTATATATATATATATATATAACATTAAAAATTGCACCTATTGAAAATATTTTTGTGGCGTAAATTATAAGGTTTTTTTTTGGGAAAATTAGATTCTATTGTAATTTTTAAGAATTACAGTTATACTAAAAATGAGGAAGAAAGAAAGAAAATAATGGTGACCGTAGATAAAATATATATATATATATATTTAAAACCTAAATTTTGAAATTGGATTATCATTATTTGATGATTCAATTGTTAGAATTGAAATTGATTATATTAGGGCTTTATTATTTAGTTTCTTAATAATAATTAAAACAAATTATATCACATTGGTTTAAGTATTGACAAATTTAGTTAGAAGGCATATCTACCCCTTGTTATATCACATTAAAAACCCCTTGTTAGGTTGTTAATTTTCAAAAATTGAACTATATTCTCAAGGGTGTTGAAATCAATAAAAGTGTTGAAACAAATGTCATAGCAAACGCAACTTTCCCAAAAGAGTAAAAAACTGTTGAAGTTGATTTGGAAAACCTTTCCACAAATCAAAAGTTAGAAATTTTTTTTAATTACAATCCAAATGTTAGGGATAAAGTTAGAAGGCATATCTACAAAAGAGTCTTTGTCAATCTCATAATAACCACAACTTTCCGCACAAAGAAAATTATAAACTTTACATAAATTCAACGTGAAAGTTTAGTGACAAATGGTATGGTTGTAGATAAACTAAACTTTAATAGTGAGATATTTAACAAAATGGCATTAATTTTATTATAATATAATAAACACAATTTTTTTTTGTTGATAATTTGATTGTTATAATAAGATATTTGAACCTATGATATTTTTATCTTAACAATACCAATAAATGCTAACTAGTTGAACTACAAAATTCTTGGTATTAACAATATCAACTTTTCTCTAAGGAAAAAAAAAAAAAATATATATATATATATATATAGGAATTTACTAACTTGTACCTACAAACCGAGTGTATGGCCATTGTACGTTCAAAATTATATTTGCATATTGTGTCAAAAGTAGAGGAATTAGGAGTACGTGTCAAAATTGGATTTTCATATTGTCCTAAAATGAAAAATCAGAGGACAATGACTTATTCAGTTCGAACACATCGTGATGTTCGTGAGCTTTAACCCAACTGATCACATTAATAATTGCTAGAAATTTAATGTTTGAAGAACTTTAGCACTTTGAACTTTAAGCATGTTTAGTTTTGGTGCAATAAAAGTTTGATGATTATAAAAAATAATAATAGCAATTGACCGCATTAATTATTGCTTTAATATTACGAATTTTTTGTATGACAGTGTGAGGCCTTATGTGTGTATATATATATTTATATATATATATATATATATATGATAAAAGAAGAGTAGAAGGTGGTTGTGGTTGTGGTGGTAGTGAAAGGTGGCGTTGAGTAAAGATCTGATAATGAATTGAAAAGCCATGCCTAACCGCTCAATAAAATTTTGGTGCATCCATTTGACTTAAAAAGATTACGTGTGAGGCCTTAGTATAAGATTACGTGAAACCATTTGACTTAAAAAGTTTAAATAAATGAGTTGAGACTTGAAACACGTTAATGTTATCAATTACTACTTCTTCATTCTATTTTACCATTCTTTCTTGATAATTATATATATATATATATATAAATAAATAAAAAAGACACTTGAATGGAAACAAACAACGAATGCAACCTTTTAGAAAATTGACTAATTGAGTGTTGCTATAAACGTTTTTGAAAAGGTACATTATCATTTATCAAAGTATCATCACTAGTCACACTCAACAAAATTTCATACGAAGATTTTCAACACATAATCTTGTTGATTGAAATTACACATTAGCAGCAAAAATCAAGGATACGATCTAGTGAAACAAACAAGATTCAAGGCCGAAAGTTCAAGTCGTGACAACTCACAAGTACTTGATTCGGCTTTCTCTTGTCACATTTTTGTTCTAAAAGAGATTTCCAAAACTTTAAAATTGTCTCACTTCCACTTTTTTTTTTTTTTTTTTTTTGTTTTTAAAAAACGCTTCTAACACTTTAAAATTAGTCTCACTTACACTATTTTGTTATAAAAATAAACTTCCAAATACTTTAAATTGGTCTCACTTACACTTTTCTTTTTACTTTTTTTTTTTTTTTGGGTTCTAGAAAACACTTCCAAATACTTTAAATTGGTTCTAGACCAATTTTTTCTTTTTACTTTATTTTTTTTTTGGGTTGTAGAAAACACTTCCAAATACTTTAAATCGGTCTCACTTACACTTTTTTGTTATAAAAAACACTTCCAAATACTTTAAATTGGTCTCACTAACACTTAGCTCAGTGTGAATAGCAACAGTGCTCTCTTCCGCCGAAAACTTTGGTAAAAGCTATACTATTCTATTACGTATTTGCATTTGCACGTGAAGGAAATCTTGCGGCTTATGATGTCTATGTATGAGTCTATCAAATTGGGACCTACAAATCTCACGTGAGAAACGTTGTTATATATATATATATATATATATATATATATAAAAGCCTAGCTAGCAGTAGCTATATTATTATATATATGCTTTTACTAAAGACTTGTTATTTCACAACCGACCAATATTGCTGCTTAGCTATGGTTTGGAGGTCCCAAAAGAAATCAATTCCATTGGCACATTTGACATTTGATGAGGTGGGGTTTGCTTTGGTTTACACTTTACACCCACGATGGGACAATTAATAGTTTTTTCCAACCCCTCCTTGCAATTTCCTGATTAATAACAAACTAATTAAGAACAAGTAGATTGATGTTTTAAACACTAATTAAGCAAGGCCTTTTTAGAGTGTGTGTATATATATATAAACTTATTAAAACACACACATACGAAAGTAATATATAGAGTTTTTTAAACAAACTTATAATATATTATATAATCAGAGTACCATTACAAAAGAGTCTAATATTTGTAGTAATAGCCTAAGGTTATAAGGACTGATACTCAAACAAAAATCTTGATGTGGATGCTGGGTCATTAATTTGGATCTCCATAGTTTTAAAATTGAAAAAAAAAAAGTGACCATTACTGTTCACATGGTGTTTAAGGTTAATTGCTTTCTGGACTCTTAAGACTAAAAGTGACCATTATTGTTCTTTTTCTTTCCACCTTTATTGTGGGCTCTTACCACATTTTTTCCGTAATTTTGTGTGTGCTTAGATAAGTTTACAATTAATAACCCAATTCTTTTTCACTGGCAACTTAGGTATAATTTTTCAAATTCAAACTTTTCCTCCACACACACACACACACACATATATATATATATATAATTGAAATCTTTGATTTTTTGTTGACCTCTCCAGAGCTTACCACATTATTATTATTTTTTTTACCACATAATAATAATTATTAAAAAAAAAAAAAAACACTACTACTAAAACATAAAACCCTAGAACTCTTCCCTACGCAAGTCATCTTTGTTTTCCCATTCCCAATCCGCAGGCTAACCTACAAAAGCCATTTTTGTTTTCCTATTTGTCTTTGTAGACCTTTGCTATATATATATATATATATATATATACACACGCCTTTTTCTTTTTTTCTTTTTCTTTTTAACTTTCTAAGAGCTTGCCACATCAGCCATGTTAAAAAATAAAAAATAAAAACTCTCTCTCTCCAAAATCAAAACTCGATCTTTCTCTTTCAATGGCTAAAACATACGGCTTCTATTCTCTCACCAACAAGAAACCCTAAACGGCTAAACATGCCTGAAGAAATTTGCTTCACTAATGAAGCCATAAAGAAGGAAATTGGTCGAGCAAAATAATACATAGTGGGGAGTTTATGGTGAGCTTTTGTAACGTGACGTCAGGTGGCCTCGGATGGGGTAGGCCGATCTCGGGAGCCCACCTGTACCACCTGTGTGGGGAGTTACCCCACTAAGGATGCCCACCAACGGACTCCTGCGGACAACGGGATTCGAACCTAGGTGTGATGCACGAAGCGAACGAACCTTACCCACTCAACCAAGCCCCCGTTGGTTACATTAATTAATTTCAATATAATCTTTAGAACCGGTTTTGTTCCAATCTTGGTATGAATAATCAAGCGGTCAAAGCTGCATAGGAAGTTTGACATAAGATAGTTATGTTTTTCTCTTGTACTATCACGTTTTGTGTAGCAACTAATGAAATAATATATATTCATGACTGAAGTTTTGCCTCTCTTTTTCTATAGATTAATATTCTCATTGGAGTGTGATTACAGAAAATTCCTTTTACAACACCAACACGTATGAGGTATAATCTAATCTCTATCGTTGTGATACTTCCCAAACAAAACAATGGAACCAAGGACTTTGGAAACTAAATACTCATATATTTAGTTTTATGGTTAAATTTTTGTGATAATTTCCAAATTCAGTTTGTATTCTTTGTATCACGCTTTATCAAAAATTAAATAAAAAAAATTGAATTGTTGATTTCGGGATTTGGATTACTAACAGCATTAATAAAGTTTAAGGTTTTTTTTTTTTTTTTTTTTTTTGGATACAAGTAAAGTTTAAGTTTAAAACAAAGTTAAATTGTTAATTGGTAACTTTTAAATTACACAAAATTGCTTTTCTAAAGTGTTAAAAAAATTGAAAAAACTTGAATTGATTGAGACAAATAAGCAATGGGGGGAAGGAAAAGAGAAGATAGATAATGAGGGCATCACAATCCAATACATGATTGCCAAAGTTAGCACATTGCCTTACTATTTGAATTAGGGTGGTTTAAGAATTATAAATTACGTTCTCTGTTTTTTTTATGATACATACGATCCATTTTTCATTTTTATTCAATTAACGCTCTTTTCCCTTTCAGCTGGTACTTTTTATTCTTTTTTTACATTTAGATATTAAAAATCTATTCTTTTCAAATTTCTCTCATTTGTGTGTGTGACAAGGATTTGTTTTATTTATTGGCTTAAAAGTGTTCAAAGGATTTTATATATATATATATATATATATATATATATATAATTCTACTATTTAAGCCAAATGACTAAAGCAACCTTTACTTAAAATTCTGTACATTTATTTGTCTTCACTCTCTAATAAAGTCATTTTATTCATCTGAAGGTTGAGACTATATAACATTATTGGTGTTGGAGTTATCACTATTGGTCTTTGTATTTTTTTTTTTTTTTTTCTCTCTCTTAAGTTGTAATTTTTATAAGTAAAAATTTACAACTTTTATTCGACTCTTTTGTGCAAAACACGGATTAGCAACTAGTTATAATTAATTATGTTCTCTCTCGAATTAGTGCCTAGATCAGGTGCAGGAGAGCCCAGTTTTCTTACTGTCTTTGGTTAATGTGGATCATGTGGGTCTTATGCAATTCATACTTTTTGCTTTATATTTTAATAACATTGCATATTAACCCTATTTATAAAAATTTAAAAAAAAAAAAAAAGACTTTGTTTGTGCCTATATTTACTAAAACATGCTAATTAATGGCCAACATTTTATTTTTGGCTTTATTATGGTAATTACCATATATTTAAAAATCAATTTATGCTTATTAACAAAATTTTTATTTTTTGGATGGAATATGCTAATTACTAATTAAAATGACTTTGTTGTTTCATTTGCATGATATATTTTAATACTACAAATTAATTGAGTATAATATAATAATTAATAAGAGTTAATATAATACTTCAAATTAATAAAATATAATTTAACACTAGAAATTAATAAAATGAAATATATTAATTAATAAAAATATATTTTAATAATTCAATTTAACAAAATACAGGGTTACTAATTGCTAAAATACAAGCAAATTTGGCACGGAATAAAGCCAACAAGATGGTTGATAAAATTCAACTTTACAATCTCCCCTTTTGGCTATTCTGTGACAAAACCCTAAAACAAACTCTAAACTTAATATGTGAGTATGGAACAGTTGAACAAAACTCATTCACACCTAACTCTAGAATTTGATAAGCTCTTGAATCATATGAACAAGTAACTCCTGAAACACAACAACACAATTTAATCATTGTATGTAGAAAACTTGTAAGGCATATGAGGCAAGCACAATGCAATCAAGCAAAATAGAATGAGAAATAAACCATGGCTTGACCAAACAGACAATCACTATAAAATAGTGACCACAATGCTCATTCACACTTGGAATGAACATCTGGACATACAAATTAATAAGCTCAATGCAAATCACCTGCATGCCCAACACTCAACCAATGCACAATACTTAAAGTATATGCATCTAGGAACAAAATCCTACTAGGGCACAAGAGTGAGAATACTTAAAGAAAATGCATAACATTTAGGTAGAAGTATTATGGCAACAAAACATAAAGGCTGCATACCATGGTACAAACCATAAAAGTCTACAAAAGCATGGAAACAAACCTTAAAAGCTTACAAAAGCAACATGGACACAAACTACCATAAACATACTGAATAACAACTTTAAATATTAACAAACCAAAGTAACATAAGGGTTGTCAAACAGATCCATGAGTTTAAAACCAAAACAATAAACTAAGTGTTTAGACACATCAAACCCATAAACTATAATAAACATAAAGTAAAACCAAAGCATAAACAGCTCCCCCTTAAACTAACACTCCCCTCAAGAGCTGTCCCTCAAAAGTTCTCCCCCTTTTTGACCGGAATGGCCAAAAGGTCATTGCTGGGTGCTGAAACTATCAAACTTGGCTGAAAGTATGTTGAGCTGATCCTGAAGAGCTGTCATCCTGTCAGTATGCTCATTCTGGACCTATCTGAGTCCATCAATCTTCTCCAGAATAATCTGGAATGCATCAGGAGGTACCTTTGATGAGGTTGAAGCTCTGCTCATCTTGCCTCGGCTTTTGGGTGTTGAAACTTGTCCTACAGACACTGTCTCAGTCTCTATTTGGTCACCTTCATCTTGATCACCTAACTCTTCGTCACCTGGAAGACGAACTTGAATCCTGATGATAGTTAGCTTGTTGATAGCTGAAGGTGTAGGCATAAGGCTGATAACTTGAGGGATTTCAACACCTTTTGCTTTGAAAAGTCTCATAAGAAGGCTAGGAAAGATCAACTTGGGCCTAGATGTGGTTTTAATCTCATCCACAATAGTGTCAAAGATGTGAGAGCTGATGTCAATAAAGGTTTTCTCCTTAAGTTCCATGAGGAAGATAGCTCTGGCATTGTTGATTGTAGTCAGCTTCCTCACAGGATATAGATTAAACATCATGATGGTGGTTAGGCACCTCATGTCAGCTGGAAATGCGGTAGTGTTGAGGCATCTCCCTTCTCTTTGGCCACCAATGCGAGTTTGGACAGTTTCTATAGAAAGTATCTTGTCCTTATAGTTGGTGAAGTCAGAGTCCTCTAATCCTTCAAGCCTTAACACCTCATCAATATCATGGGCATCTATGGTGAATTCCTTTCTTCTAACCCAACAACTCAACTCATCCTCCCTTATCACAGCATTTGCATAGAATTCTCTAATTAAAGGCTCACAGACAGCAGGTAGGTCATTCAGTAATTTATCCCATCCTATGCCCTCAAAGCAACTTGGAATGAAGGTATCCCTCAAATCCCCTAAGTCAACAAATCTTTCCTGAATGACGGTACCCCTCAAGAAAAAGTCCCTACATCTATCAAAGTGTTGAACTGACCTGAATAGGTTATTGTCCATTTTCAACCTTTTGTCAGCTTTCTTAGCAGAAGTCTTCTTCTTTGTAAAAGAAGGTGCCATTTGTGAACAAGCAGAAAAGGCCACAATACGGAGCACAATAAAGGGACACTCAGAACATTAGTAACACGTTATTGTTAAAAATATAGCATCAAAGTACCCAATTAAGACACAACTCAATGGCAGGTTTAGAATGAGAAAGTTCAAAGCAGTGAGGAATAGAACAACCTATTTACACAACAGCTCAAACACAAACAATCTAGGTCACAATTCTAAACACAAAATGCAACACCACTACTCAGTTGAATTGAAACAATGAATACCACATTTAACCAAAAAATATGTCTATGAGACATATCTAAATGATTATGATATGATCAAACCAACATAGAGCAAACAATATCCTCAAGGCAATATCAGCATTCATGAGAACAGGAAACTATAGCAACAAGCAGACAAGACATTATAACCCAATAAACAGAACTTAACCAAACTGAAACAAAAATACTCACAAATAGAGTATATCACAAAAATATCATATGGCAATGTGACCAATAAACATGGGAATGAGATTTACCATACAACATAGATCAGATAATAAACGCTAATAATGAAAAGAAACATGAAAGTAAACATATTTAGCAACCTAGCCAAAACAAGATCAAGCAAGCCTAAACACCCAAACTCATCAAACATGAACCCATCCCATAGTTGAAACTACAGACATCACAAAACTTAGTAACGAAACACCAATCCAAGAAAACAAAGCTCAAAACATGAAATATGTAGTGACAGAGAGAGAGAAAACCCATACCTTTTTCTTGAAGATTTGAAAGAAAAATGAAGCAAAATGTGAGTTCGTTTGAGAGAGACACAGTGAGTTTGAGAGTTTTTCAGAAAAGGAAGAAAATGAACAGTCAAAAATGTTTGAGGGAAAACTAAAAAGGTTTAAAAACTGACCCATTTTGTGCAAAACATGCGATTTTCGCGACTGAGACAAGTCGCCAGTACCAGCCATCAAAACACTAGAAAGAAAACTTTGAAAAAATTTTCTAAGTGTTTTTCACGACTGGAAGTTCCACTCGCGAGAGAGTCACGAACTGAGCCGCGAAAATCTCTGTGTACCCCTCACGACTGGACCTTCCACCGGCGAACAAGTCGCCAACCTGAGCCTCGAAAAGCATGAAAATCCAATTTTTTGAAAAATATTCTAAGTCTTTTTCACGACTGAAGCATTTACCCGTCAAGGAGTCACTAGTGAGTCGCGAAAAATCTCTATGATGGACTTGTGACTGAGGCATGCGACTAGTTCTACTCGCGACTGAGTCGCCAGAACAGGGCAAAACAATTTTTGAAATTTTTGGACCATTTTTGCAAAAAACAAAGTACTTTCCAAAAATAACTAAAACACTCAAAAAAAAATTTTGTGATAGATCAACAAAGATAGAGCATGTGAAAACACATTTAATCAAGTACAATCACACGAATGAATATAGCATTCATTGAACATAGACATGTGTGTTGTGTGTGAATGTCAAAGATGAGATAGTCTTTAATTTAATGTGAAGCTTCAATGATCAATTCAATCAAGACATACACAACTAGCACTACATAATGTGATCCATCTCAATTATAGAAATATGCATATATGACCTCCCACAAAGGCTTGAGTAAAAATAACTTTGAAACTTTTCATTTGGCTCCATGTTTGACATATCATTTGATCTATTTGAATCAACACATCTCATTTTGAGATCGATGCCTGAAATTTTTTATATTTCATATGATGAGTTAGCCTTTGGCTTTTTGGACATCATACAATTTTAATTTTTGGTTACTTTCCCTTTTTCCTAGTCAAATACTAGTATGCGCGACAGGCTTTTACAGCTCAATATCTCTTTTCATTTGGAGATTTACATTTGGTGAACTCTTTTAGCAAAAACAATAAAATAAAGTGTAGGAAGATATATAGACACAAGTCTATGCATGTCTCAAGATCAACAAAATCATTCACTAATCATTTATGTCAAAGTTGAAGATCTATTTACAACAGACACAAAAGATTTCAAAATTTCTCCCATAATGATATAAATGCAAAGGGAACAAGCTATGCTTGTAGATGCACAAAACCATTTGCACAAAGGTACAAGGTAAAACATATTTTGAGACAAAACTCAACAATGTTGATCAATCTTTTTGGATTTTCTACTTTTTATGTGGTTTTTGGATTTTTTCGACATACACAAAGGAAAAGATTGATAGGAAGCAACAGTGTAAACAAAAAAAAAAACAAAGAAATGAAACTAACAAACAATTTTTAAATCTCATAATCAATAAACAAACCAATAGTCACACAACATAGGAAGTATTAATGCATGGTCATGTGGTAATGCTTATGCATAAGTACCCTTCATCACCCACACGTCACATGTGTTTGGGGTGATATCCTTATAGGATTGGGTACGAGAGTTAGGACTTTCAAACCTTCTAGTGAAGCTCTCCAAGCAGTTGGTGAATGCACCAATCATCTTCATCACGTCCATCATTTCGGGATCAACATTTCGATCTCTTGATGACTCAACAGCCCAAGTCCTCTTGTCATTTCTTGGCCTTCTTGACCTTTGGTCACTAGCATTCCTCAATGCTCTCAGCTTATGACAATTGGGTCGAGTGTACCCATGAAGTTCGCAGTGATGGCACATATGGTTCGTTCTAGGACCTCTTTGTGATCGTGGAAGAGATTTTGATCTGCCTTCAAACCTGACCACAGATTGATTACGGGGCTTGTTCAACACCTGCTGGTCAGTTACAATCTTCTTCTTCTCAATATTTGCCTTTTCAACAATAGAGGCAACTACAACCGACTCTTTGGCCTTCACAAACTTCACTTCTTTGGAGATGTTCACAGCTGAACTACTTTCTCCGGTATATCCTAATCCGGTTTTGTCGGAGAAGGTCTTTTGAGAAGAAAGAACATCATCAAGCTTCTTTGTAGAGACTCGCTCTACCTTGGCATTTACTTGAACCACCTCAAGCTCAAGGAATTTTATCTTGGTGTAAGCTTCGGTTAGCTCGCCATTTAGCGTCTCTATTTCACACTTGGCCTCCTTATATCTCACTAGAAGACTTTTATAGTCTTCTTCAGCTTTCTTCATCTTTTTCACAGCTACCTTGGCCACCCTTGCATATTCTCCTAACTTCTCAAGTAGAGAATTGTAGTTCTCTTTAAGACCAGCTGTATCTTCATCTTCTTTAGCATCTGATTCTTCTACAATTCCCATAAAGTCCTCATCACTATGCTCCCCAAGTTCTTCCACAAGCAAATTCAAGTCCTCCGAAGACTCAACATGAGCAACAATCATGAATGCTGAGAAATTCCCTTCTTCATCACAGCTATCCTCCGAATCAGAGGTGTAGGAATATAAGTCACTAAGAGTGGTGGCATACACCTTGCCCTTTGATCTCAGATAATTAGGACATTCCTTTTTGAAATGGCCCTGTCCATTACATTCAAAACAAGTGACTCCTTGTGTAGATTGGGACTCCTTCCCTTCTCTCTTTTTAAAGTCTTTCTTCTCCTTTCCGGAACTCATAAATTTCCCTTTATCACCAAATTTCTCACTGTTTTTGAACTTTAGAAATTTGTGGAAATTCTTTGCAAGGTAGGCAACATCCTTTTCTACTGCATCCTCATCCGATGAACCATGACCTTCTACCTTTTCATTTATTGTCTTAAGAGCCAGTGATTTACTCTTTCTTTGATTCGGTAATGAAAGTTCATACGTTTGGAGAGAACCGATCAGCTCTTGGACTTTGATTTCATTAAGGTTTTTGCTCTCCTCAATTGCTGTCACCTTTGCATGGAAGCTCTCCAGCTATGAACGAAGAATTTTTCTTACAACTTTCGAGTCCTCCGTTTTCTCTCCCAAGTTAAACTTGCCGATAACCACTTCATTTAGCTTACTATAAAAAGAATCAAAGGACTCATCCTCGCTCATCATTAGCTCCTCAAACTAGGTAGTCAGCATTTATAGCTTTGTGTCCTTAACTTTCTTTGTACCCTCATAAGTGGTTTCCAAAATCTGCCATGCTTCCTGGGCAACGGTGATATGAGAAATTTGATGGAATTCATCTGGGGACACACCACAAAAAATTGCATTAAGTGCTTTACTATTAGCATTTGACGCCGCAAGGGCTGCCTTATCCCAAGTGGATTTGGCTGCCTCTGGCTTTGTCCAACCTATTTCAATAGCATCCCAAACAACCTCATCTATAGAACACAGAAATGCTCTCATCCTTACCTTCCAAAATGCATAGTTGCTACCATCAAAATATGGTGAAGCATTTAAAGATTGAGACCAGTCCATCTCAATATGGGGTCAAGGATCACACTATGGTAATGAAACCAAGAAGAGTGTACCCGCTCTGATACCAATTGATAGTTCAATAAGTGTATAAAACACCTTGAACGTTTAGACCCCAAATGTACAAATTACCAATTCAAGCTTAATATCAAACAATTAATGTGCGGAAAATGAACATAAGCTTAATACAAAATTGATAAACAATCTAAACCAAATAAAATCACATTCACAGCAGAAATTAAATGGAAAAGATTAAGGGAAGAAAGATGCAAACACAAGGACAACACTCGATGTGTTATCGAAGAGAAAACCGAAACCCTCGACGTAAAACCTCTCCGCCGCCCTCCAAGCGGTAAACAATCCACTAAAGAATGTAGTTGTGATACATGAATAGCAGAAGACCCTCCAAGCCTAATCTATCCAATGTACCTAAGCCTTCCAAACTCCTACTCCAACGAGATTACGTTGAACCTATTTCTTCTTTAGCTTGCCGGATTCCGCTACTTGACCATAGCATCTACCAATATGAAATTGGTCAATTCTTAACTGCTTCCCAAACACCAAATGGCCACCTGACAGATATGGGTATGGTGAGAAAAGGTTTTGGTAATGTACCTATCAAGGATTTGACAATGGAGAGGAAGAGAGTAGAGGAATTTGAAGAGTCTCTATATGAAGATTGTGGATAAATCAATCTTGTTTTTCTCTTGGGTTTCTCTCTCAAAATTCTCTCTGAAAGCTCTCTAAATGTCATGGGTATAAGGGCATATATATAGTAGGGTGAGAAGGAATGTGAAAAGTCAGTTTTTCCCAAACAGGGTGTTCTAGCGACTTGACCTCGCGACTGGGTTAAGTCACAAGTTCAAGCCGTGAGCTAACGGCCTGGCTAACCTGGGACTTTTGTCCTGTAGTGCAACAGCTGACGCGACTCTTTAGCTTCTGGCATGCTTGGCACGTGTGCAACTTTTTTGCGGCTTGCAAGCCACGAGCCACCCGCGAGATCCAGTCGTGAGTCCCTGCTTCTTTGCACAATCTTGAACATTTCTTCACACTTTCTCACACACTACTCTTACATGATTCCCACCTAAATACAAGGTTACTAATTGCTAAGATACAAGAAAATTTGGCACAAAATAAAGCCAACAAAATGGTTGATAAAATTCAACCTTACAGCATGGAATCTCTCGGGTAGAGATCTGAGCACCTTTCTCACAATCTTGGGTTCAGGAATGGTTTCTCCAAGATTGAAAGCTGAGTTCACTATGTCCTTAAACTTGGCGTAGAACTCATCAAACGACTCATCTTCCTCCATCTTGATCTCTTCGAAGCTTGTAGTGAGCCTCTGAAGTTTCGAATCCTTAACAGCCTTAGTTCCTTCATAAGTTTTCTGGAGGATGGTCCATGCCTCCTTAGCAGTTTCAGTAGAGGATATCTTCTTGAATTCCTCATTAGTGACTGTACTGAACAAAGCATTCAATGCCCTGCTGTTGAAGTTTGCCACCTTGATCTTGGCTTCATCCCAATTAGCTAGTGCTTCCTTTAGCTTGGTCCAGCCTATCTCAACAGCTTGCCAAACTTTCTTATCTAAAGACTGCAAGAAAGCTCTCATGCATACTTTCCAGTATGTATAGTTAGTGTCATCAAATAAATGATGTATAATTAATGACTTATCCATGACAAACAGGGGTCAATGGATCAACATAGCAAAGATTAACCCTAATCAGAGTGTGTCTGCTCTGATACCACTTGATAGACCAAAAACAAATTGACTCCTTGTGATTAATTAATTGATTAATTAGTCAAGTTTATTAATTAATCAAATTAACATGCAAAACGCATGGTAGCACAAACAAATCACCAATTAAATTAAATGCAGCGGAAATTAAATTGACACGGTGATTTGTTTACGAATGTGGAAAACCAACATGGCAAAAACCCCACTAGGTGATTTTAAGGCCACCACTCCCGAAAATTTACTATTATCAAAACAAGCGGTTACAAGTAAAGGAATCCCAGTATCTTCTACCAACCTACAGTTGAACCCTTATTCCAATACCCAATTGGACTTGTTTTGTAGTGACAATCTCTCCTTGTAATGCACGGCTCTCAGTATGTGACTAACTAACTGCGCAGATCCCAGTATGTGACTTCAATCACCAACTAAAAAAGGTTGTTGGCTGCAAACACAGCAACTTCTACACAAGAACGATGTACTAGGGCAAATTTGTCTCCGGTCACAATTTGCTTGAACAAACTTTGCACAACACTTGTGCAACTTGTGTCCACTTTGACGGTCCTTAAAATAATCATTTTATATGTCTAGGATTGTGAGAAAAGAAAGCTCAAATACATAATCACGAATTGGAGTCAAAACAGAACTAAAACTTTGTTTTTCATAAACCTTGACAGATAGCCATCTGTCGAGCAGCTGTCAAGCCACGGGGCTGGAACAGCTCTTCAAACTCGATAGATACTAGTTGTCGAGCTAGCTGTCGAGCTTTAATGAACTTGCACTTTCAGCTTAAATCTTGGACAGACTTGCATGGTTTCAACACTTGATCTTGAAACAAAGTTTCTTAAAGTATTAAACACATCCTAGATCTATCCAAATACAAGTAAAGTGTGTTTTGTCAAAGGATTAGTCAATTACATAAAATAGTGACAGATGTTCCTAACAAGTGAATCACATATGTCCTAACATTTATGTTCAACGACTAGTACGTTACTAATTGGAGCTCTAAATTGTACAACTCACTTGTTACCGTTGCTCCGTCTATCACGCTTTTTCATCTATGCACGTAATAAATGTGTAATGCTTGCTTTCCTCGTCATTAAGAGGAAGGACTATTCTAAATCATTTTTTGACTCATCAATTATCTTCCATTATAATTATTTGTATTTTTTAATAAAGATTCTCGTTTATATTGTAATAATAACTATTACCGTCTATCAATTATTTGAAAATTGTGCGGCATTCGTACGAAATCTCCATATTTCCAATCTGAGGCGTAAGACAAAAAGTAGTCGTTTTTAAAAATTGATTACCGCAATAATGTAGGTAATGAGGACCTAGCTAGCTAAGAGATCCTAATTGGGTAATAATATAGATCTATATGTTCTTATCTCATATATATATATATATATGTCCTAACAATTTCAATTCAATACACCTAGTAAGCAAGTCATCAAATTAATGCCGACCCACTTTAGTTGATTGAGAAGCTAAACGAAGTGATTGGCTTTAAGGGTGCATGTCGATAACCGTGCGGCTTCTTCTATTCCTTCATTATGTGATTTTTAACTTGTTAGGCGAATATATATTGTACTATTTTAATTTTGTGAGTTCATGCACCTTTTGCAATTTGCATGAATATATTCTCTTGCTTTTTCATGATTATATTTTGATTTTTGAACATTCATGCGTGGACAATTTACGATGATGGGACAGTACTGTAAGAGTAAGACTACACCCTTTTAATTAAACTTGGCAGCCAAGTACTTATTACCCAATAAAAATAAACTTGACAGCTAGTTAACTTCAATGTCATTTTCCTGTCAGTTTTGATTTTATCAATTCCAGTCCATTATGATAATGAATACTAAGGTCTGTTTGATTATGATAATGAATACTAATGTCTGTTTGAATACGGTTGACTACTAAAAATTGAAAATTAAAAACTAAAAATATTAAAGTAAAATAATTTTTAAAGGTGTAAATAGTATCATGAGACTCAATTTTAATGAAAATTTTACTTAAAAAAGAGATTTGTGGATCCCGTAAACAGTGCACGAGATCTACTGACAGACACATTCTTCAGCCAGATGTAAACGTTGATACAAAATGTGGTATCCAAACGTATTCTATGTGAACATTTGGATGCAACTAAAATGAGTTTTCAGCTGCGTCTAGCATTTGTCAGAAAGTCCCGTGCATTGTTCACGGGACTTACAAACCTCTTTTTTAGCAAAACTTTCATTAAAAATGGGTCTTACGATACTATTCACACATTAAAAAATTATTTTGTTACAATATTTTCAATTTTCAGTCTTCAACAATAAACAGTATCCAAACAAATCCTAAATAGACATAATTTTGAAACCTTGATGCTCATGCTCTGGTATATAACATAAAGAAGAATGACTCCCCGAAAACTAATCCTTGTTACATAATATGTCAACGAGTAATTATATAATAGAAGTTAGAGTTTCATCTTAATTTTAAATCAAAATATATGCTTTTAGTAAGCTCTACTTGGTATTAGTAAGCTATCAATTGATGTAATTAATTCTTACTTCACTCGCCCTTAAAAGTTATCATGTCTTTCAAGTGGAATGTGTGGTGTATCAAACTCATTTCTCTTTTCTTTATGTGTATATGTGTTTGTTTCTCAAGAAAATGAAAAAAAAAAAAAAAAAGGATTGATATAATCAACAACTAGCATTTTCTCTGAGCGAATGAAAAAATTTCTTGGTGAAAAGATCTTCTAGATATAAATTTTAACATTTTCACAGGCTTCTACAAAGTTAGTAATGCATTGCTTGGTACTACTATTTTCCATTATATTTTTGGAATTTAGGAGGTTGATACCCATTTAAGTATTCTCATGTGATCAATGCGCTTTGTATAGAGCTTTGGATACATGAGAGAACTTGTACGAGAACCTCTATTTTATGCTCGGATAGTATTAGTTATTGATGATACACGAAATACTTAGTGAGCCAATCATCCAAATAGAAGTATTGGAATACCTACAAGAATAAAACATACTATTGAAGGTTATTAGTGTGGTGCCAGCCTAAGCTTTCTCATGCTTAAGTTAGAAACTCACATATACCCAATAAACCTAAAAATGCTATTCTATTAGGGCTTTTTTTTTTTTTTTTTTAAATTTTATGGTGATTCTATTAGGGCTTTTGCTGCCACATAGCTTGAAGTGGAGAATGCCTGGGCTTTATATAGGAGCTAGTCTGGGTTGACTACCTTCCGAAAATTTCTTCAGTTTTCCATTACTGATGAATGATGGTAAGTGGGGGGTAATGGTGGAGAGATTCTCGCCCTGGAGTTCCCATATATGGCACCTTCATCGATCATTACGGGGTTGGACAACTCGATCACTTTGGGAGGTCGAGTAGGGGACGTGTTGGATGAGTTTGTTGTGGAGAGCGTCGGACAATTAATTGGACAAATGGAAGTAAATCTTAATGTACCCTTCAATTGAAGGTCATCTTTGGGTGGTCGTCACTAATGGCAAGAGGTCGATGTTATGTGGTCGTCTAAAGGGTTTGATGACCCACTTCGAGGGATTGAAAGATGCAAACCCATGCCATTAGTTATCAGTTATCATGCCTTGGAGTTGCTTGATGGATAAAGTAGATTGTCCTTTTCAGAGAGTGTGTTCAGCTACATTCTCTTTGTAAATTTAATTTAATTTACAATCTTTTCTTTGTGTATAAATTATAAATATAAGGTTTTATCTATGAAATGTACGACCCTTACCTTAACTCCCTAAAACCACAAAATATTCTCTATAAATAGGAGAAGACATGAGAGATCAAGGAGGAGCCAAATACAACCTACCACTCTAGTTTTGAGCTTTTATGCTGGAAGCATTTTTTTTAATAAAAACCCAATAAATTCCCCCCTACCATCTGGGATTTTCATCACCCAAAATGTATGATCTGTCATCCAATCTCGTCCATAACCCAAAAGTCTCCTGTTTTTCTTGTAGTGTCCAAGTATGTCTTGAGTCTAGACTGATCATTGATCAACATCGCCAACATAAGTAATAACTTCTACATCATCATAAGAAAGGTTCATGGTTCTAGAGGAAATAAAAGGAGCTTAGTGACAGAAGGGACTCAGTGAAGGAAGGATGGACTTGCCCACGCAGTCGTTAATTGTTAGGATTGGTGCCCTAAAATCCAAATCCAATTGTATTAGTTTATCTTATTAATAAAAGAGTTTAATTTTCTAAGATTGTATATATATATATATATATATGAACATTCAACATTGTGTTGTAGAACATAAGATGCATTGTGTGTGATTTAGATATGAGAATGAGATTTGCATACAGAACATCTAAATTATAAATCCTTTTGAATTCATAAATATTAAGATCATAGTTAGTGATGAGATTGGACATCTCATTTGATAAAACTATAATATATTAATTATGATGATTTATCTTGATCATGGAAGTATAAACATCTAATTGATATGTTGATGTATTTGGAATATATTGAATAAGACCACTATGGATACCAAATAATTCAAAGGGAAATTTAAGAGCTTATAGAAAGAGAGAAAGTGGCTTGAAGGGAGAGAGGAATTATCAACCTTGATTTAAATCTCACAATGTAATTCTCTTTCAAAGTCGATTTTTACAATGCTAAGGTTTTTATTTATTTTATTTTTTTGATAAGTAAGATAGAATCTGAATTTATAACATCCGTTTTATGATAATTGTTTTTTTATAATCAAGCTAAAATACTAATCAGTTTTTGATATAAACAGGGTTCAAACTCTATATATCTTATTTGACAATAAAAAACTTTACCAGTTAAGTTAACTGAAACCCGATCACTTACAAGGCTGAGTCTAACAATTTATAACATAAGGAATTAGTTACGATGGCATAATCACTTAGAACAAATTCCCTTGCTTTTAACTTGCACATTTATCTCATGCTAAAATTCAAATACAAGCAATAATTATCTCTTATCACATGTCTAAAATCAATTAATTACATGCTAAAAATCAGACACATGTTAAAAGCGTCACTACCACATTATATATAGCTGCCACATTATCATAACATATATCATTGAGTCACACGAACATGGCCATGTCATTAATCTCATAACTTCATTAAAAAGTGTTATAATGAAAACTACAAACTTTCAAAATCTAGTCAGTTTGAGCTATGAATCTCGTTAAAATTTAACCTACTAGAGAACCCAATCATGAAATTAAATAGATTGTAAATGATGAGTCACTAAATTGATATAAATTAATAATTGAGAGACTACATAGAATTTTAATAATTTAACATTTTTAATACTGCATATCATTCCATTTTCAGTTTTATTTGTGATATGAAATTATTTGCCCCGTGAATTACACAAGGAATGCATGGATTTAGGCTGTGCATGAGCAAGAGACGTAGAAGAAGAGAGCGCCCAGCGCCAGCGGTCCAAATTCACTTCTTAAGTACAAGTCTCAGTCCAAGGAATTCGGACAATTTGGGTTTATCGTGATTCAATGTTGTAATTATTACTAATCTTCTTGAGTTAAAACTTATTCACTTGTTGCTTATAAGTGAAAACATCTTTCTCTGATCAGTTTAACTTGTTACGATAACTGTAGCATATACAGGATCCGTTTGGATAGAACTTATTTTGCTGAAACTGAAAACTAAAAACATTGTAGTAAAATAAATTTTAAATGTGTGAATAGTACCGTAAGACCCATTTTTAATGAAAAGTAAAATTTGTGAGACCTGTGAACAGTGCATGGATGTACTGTTCACGGGAGAATAGTCAAAAGTTGCAGCTTAAAAAAAAAAAAAAAAAAAAAAAAAAAAAAAAAAAAAGAGAGAGAAAACACGCTGTAGCTAAACGCAGACGCCAATAAACATGGATCCAAACACACAAATAAAAGGTCCAAAATATGCAAATAATATTGTCGGATTATGTTTTCACCAGGAGCAGCTTGATGCATTTAGGGGCCTAAGGTGAAAATTGATTATTTTGTTTTAGATACAAAATTACTTCTAATTAACATGTACTATGTAGAATTCTTTCTTTTTTTAGAAATTTTATAGACACAAAAAATTTGAAAAAACTTTTCACACTTGTTGATGTTGTAGATTAATAGTGGTAAATAAAAGAGTTGTGTTAATAGTAGACCTAGATGAAAACTAGTAAAAGTTTGCTAACTCAACTCTTATTATTATTTTATTTTTTAGAAATGCAACATTTACAATATTTTTCACAACAAATCCTAAGTTTTAAGTTGCTTCTTGTTTTCTATTTGAAAACACCACTATAATTATTTTTTTGTCATTAATAACAAGCTGTAACAATCTGTTATATACTTAGCATTTGTTGTAAAAGTATTGTGAAAAATATTGTGGACTTAGCATTTTTCTCACTTTTTTGTTTGTTTTTCATTTAATAAAAATATATTATTTTATTTATTGATTATATATAGCCCTAATGGTTAAAATTTGAGGGCCTTTTTTTTACTTGGGGCCTTAGGTGACCGCATTTATTGCTCTACCATTCAGCCGGCCCTGGTTTTCACACTTGATACTAGATTTCACATAAGAAATTTTTTAACAAGTTAGCAATTTGCAATGGAAATGATCATTTTCCTTGGCACAAAATCTTGACATGCCAAACAACTTTGTTGTACTAATTAAGCAATTCATTTGGATTGGACAAACATATATTTTCGCTATGTTAAACATTAAGAAATAAGTGTCCTATATATGTATCTTTTTCACCCAAGCTTAATTAAAAATGCATGGGTGATTGTTCTAATCGTGATCAATTACAATCAATTGAGAGATATGCATAATTTCAACATGTCACTTAATTACCATGGGGTAAATGAACCGAATAATCGTCCAAGATCACTTTCTCTAATGACATATATATATATATATATATATATATATATGATGCTTTTTTAATCATCCAAAATAGTCTTATCTAGTCAATATTCTGTTTCTTTTCATCCTTTTAGAAAATATTTCATGTCCTTGTTGCTCCAGAGTTTATCTTATTAATAATGGGCCGCTGAAATTTACCGTTAACCTATTTAAGTCAATTATTATTGACAACTTTTCAAAGAAATTAAAAGTAGGTATTATGTAATGATGGCAATTGGTCTAAGCCTAGCGAATTTTTCAATCCGTCCAGCTCAACCATAATAGTAAGGAGTATGAACGTTTTAAATATTTTTGAGGTGGATTTGGATTCAAATTCTAAAACTTGTTATGGTTTCACACCTTAGATAACCGAACTTGACTCGATTCTATAATCTATATTAACATTAGGGTTGTTAAAATTATTAAAAAAAAAAAAAAAAAAACACTATTAGGTCGAATCAATTGCCTGAGAATGATCAATTTTTTCCTGATTTTAGTCAAATTTGGTTATTATTTTCCTTTTTTTAAAAGGTTATTGATTCAGTTGGAGAGAGAGAGAGAGAGAGAGAGAGAGAGATCCCAAATTAATTCCCCCCCCCCCCCCCCGGGGAATTTCAGTAGGTTTTTTCCCTAGCTTGTCAGATTCGATTTTTATTTTTCAAAAATTTTGGTTTTAGATTCAGTTGTGGTTTTGAATTCTTTTACAATAAGATGGAAGCAAACCAACACTTATCTAAAAGTATAAAAGCTTGGCTAACGAGGATGACAATTAGCTGTATTAATGAAATTTGAGAATTAACCAATAGCTACCAAAGAGATGGATTTCACTTATGAAGGCATTGTCAAAGGCTTACTTCATGCTCTAAGCAACTTCCATTTCCCTAAAAACTTTTAAACATTCATCCTATTCACAAAACCTCTTAATGAAACAACCCTATATGGCCACCTTAAATTAGTTAACATTTTATATTTATTACTTTGGCCCCTCAATTTTGAAATTCTAGCTCCACACTCACACACAAAATTATAAATATTCTAGTGCCTAAAATCTGTTGATTTTAAGCATTTACAACGTATTATTGGTTGCAATTGGACCCTTGCCTCTTAGCATATTTTTATTGTTTTTTATTTGAACAAAATGACGTTTAATTTTTTTTTTTTTCTAACAATGGTATAAGCAAAATTCCAAATCCTAAATTTCAGCTTGTTCTCTCCCTCTCCTATGTACACACACAAACACACATCATCATCCACACCCCATTTCATAGCCACACCTAATTCACCGTGGCATGTCCTTAGCTCACCCAAATCATAATCGACACCAATCTACAGCTTGTTTGTTGTCGTTGTGTCTGCTTTTCTCTATGATCTCCTTCACCATTTGTCTTTTTGACCTATTTTGTGATGGCATATCCTTAACTCACCCAAATTATAATCAACTCTAATCTCCTATGTTCTTCATCTTGGAGTCCAATTTCTTCATGATCTTCATCACCATTGGCATTTTCGACCTACCTCCTTTCATATCCATCCCCTTCACGATGTCAGGTCCTTAGTTCACCAAAATCACAATCGACAACAATCTCTCCTATTAGTCATCGCCACATCCATTTTTACCATGATCTCCTTCACCATTTTCCTTTTCAAGCCACTTCAAGGTGGCACATCCTTAACTCCCTCAAAACATAATCGACACGACCTCTTTTAAAAGCCACCCCTACTTTATGGTGCCATGTTTTTAGCTACCTAAATTTAAATCGACACCAAACTATTTTGTTTGCCATCGTTGTGTCCACATTCATTGTGATCTTCTTCGCCAGTTGCTTTTTCAACCCACTTTATAGATGTGCATCTTGAACACACCCCAATCACCATCAACACCAATATCCGCACTGCTGCAATATTCACTTTTGCCATGATCCCTTTCACTATTTAGCTTTTGGTTTGTGATTATGCTATCAACTCCTAATCTAATATGGCTGAAAATTCTTCATATTTAACAAGTTTGTAGCATGTTACGAACTAGATCCTCGCTTCTATACATGAATTATCATTTTTAAGTGAGATACATAACCTAGCATGACCTAATATGTTTCTAAATGATGAATGAACATTTTCATGATTGATGATGCACATATTAAAATATGAATGTGTGAGGAAATGATTAAAGAAATGCATGACTAAAACTACAAATAACTATCAAATAAGAAGTATAAAACTAGACATAATAAAAAACTAAAATAAATATTTATATATATATATAATATATATTTTTTTTAATTTTTACTTTTTTAAGAGCATAATTTACAACGGAAAAATCTATTTTGAAAATAAAATCCAAATAAAATTAACCAAATTGATTATGTGAGAGACACTTGAATCTATATGTACGGCTCCATTCACAAATAATGGCGATGAATCTCCATTTGCTGAATCCTTAGATGAGTGGAAAATTCAACAACCGTCACATCCACTCCTTAGAACGTTGATTCACATGCCTTCTTTATGATTTCTATAGAGTGATTGTGCTTTGTCTATTATATTTTCAGCCAAAATGTTCATTGATCAAGATTATGCCTATATAAGCTAGGTTGAAACTCTCTCTCTACAAAAAATTTTAAAAAAAATAAATAAAAATAAATAAATAAAATAAAAAAAAAAAGCTAGCACTTTAATTTTGATTCTTGAATATGATTATTTTGGTAGGGCTATTTTTTATGGCAGATTCACCTTTTAAACTGGAATGGAATTATTGTTTCTAAAAGTTTTGTAGACTATTTGGGTGTTCTGAATGGTGGTGAGATAGAACTCTGACAGGTTAACAAGGGTCAACTCTAATATATAGGCCCTTTTATATATGATGCACCCCTTTCTCTATTCATAGAGAAAATATAGTGTTACCTATGAACCTTGGGAACTCATATCCAGACGATAAGTGAAGTATTTGAGTCCCAAAAATAATGGTCAAATTTTTATTCTCCAACAAATAATTACAAAAATTGGAAATTTGTGGTTAAACATAGTCAAAGACTGAAAGTAAGGGACTAAGAACAAATGGGATTGACTCCAAATGAGATAGAGTTCTTTAGGATTATCAACTTAATTATTTAATCTTAATCTTAAATTAAAAATAATTAATTAATTTGTAATTAAAAATTTCATAATTTATGTTGTAATATTTCATGTGTGTGCAAGAACGTGAAATGTTTGTTGGTTGAATCGATGAAAAGTGAAAACCAAGTAGTATTAGGTTGATATTTGTTAGTTCACATACTGACCAATCAAATGAAAACTTTTAACCTATCAAAAAAAAAAAAATCATTTAAATTTCACTTATCTCGGTGCACTTTGAGACTGGATTTCAACCAATCAAAATTGAGTTTTTCACAAAATCAATCAAGAGCTCCAATTCTCATTCAGAAAAAAAATAAATAAAAATGCATTTTGCCTTTACCAGTTTCCCCCAACTAAATTCTCAAACCAAAAAAAAAAAGGCCGTTACCACCAACTATGATTAAATATGATTTATATTATATCCCTAGGTCAAGAATTTTATAATTTTTAGAACACGTAGAATGACTATTTTGTCCCCTTTTATTTCAATTTTATTCGAAATATAGGTGTGTATAGGTAGGAGATGATATTGTGAATGTATTTTTCTCTCAACTCTAAACTCTAGTCATTTGCTAAGGAAAATTAACTTCAGATACTTACATAGCTTTAATTCCTAAAATAGAAAGGTTTGTCAGATGTTGATATGATGTGTAATTGGGATTTAATTTTTTAGTACCAGTACTAGCAAGGTATTCTTTATTTATTTTTTAACAAATATTGACGTTAAACGATTACAAGCCACATATGAGTATGATTTGTGTCGTGGTCATTACAAAAAAGTCTAAAACATGTAGATGAGATGTACTGTAGAAGGTTGATAATTAAAAGGCCTGGTCTCTTTAGATAGAATTCAGATTTTTTTTTTAAAAAAAAAAATTATAAACATGGTTGAAAGAGATAATTTGAAGTGTAAAACAATTGTCAAAAGCCCAGAACCCCCACGGATCCTAACACACACAACTTCTGATCTTAATTTAATTGCATACCACCAATCTTCACAGCAACTTCAAATTAATAGTTAGGTCTTCAGCAAGCCATGACCTAAACTACAGTCAGCTTATGCAATTATGAGTAATAAAAGCGATCAAAGTTTCAAGCAAAAAAGTGAAGTCAATTTTCATAGTCCGTGCACTAAATCCAAATTTGTTTCATTAGTTGGGTCCACTTTAGATCCTTCAAATTCACCAAAATGGGGGGTGGGGGAGCCCAGGATTTTTTTTTTTTTTTACTCTGTTTTGGAGAGCCCAGGATTCTAAAGGCAGAAAGATCAATAAAATTCAGGCCCAGGAACATCAGTGCCTAACACACTAATATGCAAAGCATGCCCTAAAGATGTGATGCTCGTTTTGGTCTTAATGAGAGTGCAATCTGTGAAAGGCGTGCTTCATACATCCGGCGCTGGCGCATATGATATTTTTCCCATTTTTAGAGACTGCTTTGCTGTAAGATTTAGGTATTGGGAGCCCACATACATGCCTGTGAAAGGTGCACTCCATAAGTTGTGAGCATATGATAATTTTCTCATCTTCAGAGACTGCTTTGCTATAGGTTTTAGGTACTAAGAGCCCACATGCCTGTGAAAGGCACACTCCATAAATCTGGCGTATATGATATTTTTCCCATCTTTAGAGACCGCTTTGCTTTAGGTTTTAGGCACAGGTGTGCCGAGGCATTGAATTCTTTCTATCTGTATGTCTTATCACTTGTTCCAAATCCACTGTCAGACTTAGATGAAGTATGACTGATGCTTTCAGTAAGTAACAAGTAGTCTCAGATATTAATATACAAAGCTTTCAGTGAAACTAATGCAGTCTTGACGCATATATGGTAGATAAGTGAATAAGTTTTCATGGTGAACAAGACTCAAAAAAAAACAGAAGAAAGATTAGATAAGACTAAGCTATTTTTGCTCTTCTTGGCAGAATGAAATTATTGAAATCCTTTAAAGTTTGAAATATAGCAAAAAAGTAGTAAAAACTCGTACAGCGAATAACTTGAAATCTACTTAATTTCAGTTAAGGAGAAGCAGAAATATGTAAGATAAATCCAAGAAAACAATTTGATAGTGAGGATTTGTAATCCAGAAAAATTAAATTAATTAATTGAATAAAAACCATGTACTTTTTTTTTTTTTTGGGATAACCAAAACCATGTACTTGCAGGGCAAACAAATGTTTGTACTTCTAGTGAACTTAAATTTTTTTTAAAAGTAGGGTCTGTTATTGAATTGTTTCAATCTTATAAGTTTCAAGTGCTGGAATGTAAATACAGTTTTTTTCCACTAGAACAGGATTAGCTCATACCTAAGATTTTGGTCCTATGTTTTATTTTCCTTCGTCTCATTCATGCTAATAAGAAACAGAGGCAAAACAAGATCCGGTTTTCTAGTATAAAGGTCCAAAACCTTGGGACATTAGTTTTTTACTCCCTTTGAATTCACTTCAGGCGGGAAAAAATATAATTTTTTAATCAGTAAAACAAATATAACAAAGTCAGTGTCAAAGCTGATGTACTAGCTTTTTTATATAAATAAATAAACTTCCCATCTTACAAAAAAATAAAAGTCAGTGTCAAAGCTTGGAACACCATTGAATTCCACGAGCTCAGTGAGGCATTAAGTCAAACAGATAGTGCGCCCACCTTATACGACTCCATTGCGAGTGTGAAGAAGGAAAACCTGAATCCGAAAACATATTTGATATTACGACCTCAATTGGGTTAACTCTACGCTTTGTACGATGAAAAAGAGGACATATATTCTATCATAGAATTACTTAACATGGAAAGGAAGCAAAGCAAAAATTAAGAGTACGGTAGTATTTGTGATTTCAGTTTGAATGTTGATCACTATGAGCGTCAGAAGTTTGGTTCAATCCGCTTGGCAACAGACAGTGTGCCACAAAAAAAAGAAAAAAACTAGGTTTTGGAATCCACCTCATTAATTCACAGCAACATATATTAATCATTATTGATTTTTACCGATTCTTAAATGATAATTTAGAAATCAAT
This sequence comes from Quercus lobata, assembly GCF_001633185.2. NCBI lineage: Eukaryota > Viridiplantae > Streptophyta > Magnoliopsida > Fagales > Fagaceae > Quercus > Quercus lobata. The sequence continues at coordinate 55,994,868 of NC_044907.1, read as the reverse complement.
AATGTTATCATGGAAGATATCATCATCGAAACCCTTTTAAAAAATTTAAAGCATTCTTTTCCTCACTTAAAAGTTTAGAAGCAAATTACCTTTTGTAATTATTAAAAACAATCCACAAGAGACATATATGGCTGCCAATAATGTTGCTAGAAAGTCTACAATGCCAGTAGTGGCGAGGATAGGGCCGGCTCAACGAATTTGGAGGCCCTAAGCGAAAACTTTAAATAGGACCTTTTATTATATTTAATTATAAATTCATATTTTTTTCAATTAAAATTTATTTTTCTTGCTTTTTGAGAGGCAAAATCTATAGTAAAAAAGAAATTACTATGTAACTAGAATAATATAAATTTAATGTATAAAACAATAGAACCTGGTTTATCAAAAGCACAATTGTAACTTTACTTAATATGATCACTTTACACTTTAAACCTGTACAAATAAATTAAAATTAATATTAGTACAAAGTAAACTATTCTAAATTTATAATTTTGTTATCAATACTCTTTTTATTTATATAGCAATAAACCATTTTTTTAGCAAAATGTATAGGACTCAACTAGATTGGATGATTAGATTTGGATCCATTAAGAAGTAAGACCAGCCCACTAGCAAAATGTGTAGGACTCAACTTGATAGTTGATCCACTAAGACTAAGACCCTTAGACCTGCCCACTATCCCTCCATCACCATGGCTCCATCCCACTAAATCTAATTTCTTTAAAAAATAAAAATAAAAAAATAAAAAAACAAAAAAAAAAAAAACGTGTAGCACTAGGATCACTAGATCAAAAACGTGTAGGACTAGATCTCACTAATCAATATAGTACTTTAACTTCCATCCACAAAATCTGGCTTCGTAAAAAAAAAAAAAAAAAAAACAAAAACAAAAACAAAATTTAGTGGGTCCATTCAGACCATTCCATAGCATTCTAGAGAAATCTAAAGAAATAAAAATTTAAAGAACAAACAAAAAAAAAAAAAAAAAAAAAAAAAAAAAAAAAAAAAGAGTAAAGTGTAAAGCAATGCCAGTAAAGAGTACAAGAACAACTAAACTAAAGTTAAGCAAAAAAGAAAGAACAAAAACCTAGCAGGGCCAGCACTCCAGCAACAAACCATGAAGTAGATAAAAGAGGCAAAGGAAGAGAAAACAAAAAACGAATTTGAAATGAAGATCTGTGAGCACACCAAGTCTATTGCCAACACCAATTAATGAGTAGGCCAACTAAAAAGAGTATTTTTTTTTAGAATCAAGGAGAGAGTGAGTATTTTTTTTTTTTTCTTCTTCTTTCTTTTTTTTGCCTTTTCTTATTTGTCTCTTGTTTCTTTTTTCTGACTTTTGTAATCTTTTCTTCCGCATTAAGGAAAATCAGTATCTCTCTTTCTCTCACTCTCTACATTTCAAGTAATAAACATTGGTTTTCTTAATGAAATGTGGTACAAAGGTTTGATCCAAAGGATATTTGGATGTGATGATATTTTTTTTTTTTTTGAGAAAGCTAAAGATTTGATGATGTGATTGGACGAAATAGATAGAAATAATTTGGTCCATAGGTCCTCGCCCAGTGCCAGCTGAACCTATGGACCAATTAGGCCACCGTCTAAGGCTCCCACTTGTAAGAGGGCTCCCAATAGTAATAATATATTATATAATATTATTTTCTTATCTTAAAAAAAATATGGTAAGGCCCGCCCAAAAAATGTAAGACCCTGCCCAAATTATTGAAAATCACACACACACACACACACACACACACACAAGAAGAAGAAAGAAAGAAGAGAGAGAAAGAGATTGTTGCCTTCTTAGGCCATCTATAGGCACACACACACACACAAAAGAAGAAGAAGAAGAAGAAGAAGAAGAAGGCCATCTATAGGCACACACACACACAAAAGAAAGAAGAGAGAGAAAGAGATTTTTGCCTTCTTAGGCCATCTATAGGCTTGGAAACAAAAATAAAGATCATATGAATTTGATACCAATTGAAAATGAATATATTCGTTTAAGGAGCAACTATTAGACCCTACAAAGGACCACATGGATGTGATGAAGTGGTCCTCCTAGCTAATTATAAATTGCTATTTGTCAATTTAGAGCATTAGCATTGGGGGTGTTTACACCCCCACTTACTATTTTACAACCCAAGCCACCCAAAACCAACTCCATTCGGGCTTGTAAACGAAAAAATTTGCAACCTATGAATAGTAAGGTTGCATATATACAACCTTACTATTCATAGGCTGTAAAAAAAATATATATTAGTTTAATCTTGTGATTGTGTGTGAAGAAAAAAAGTGAGCGGAAGGATTGCTCATTAAAAGTTATATTTTTCATTTAAACATTTCTCAAATCAATTTAACATTTGATTAGGCCCTAAATTAACCTTGGGTCTTAGAATTTTAGCATCATAATAGGGAGTCTACAAACTGATTATGAGCTCTAGGGATGACCGTATATTCAATCTTGTCAAAGGTTTTGGTCAAGTCTTCTAAATATTGCTAATAGGGCTTTAAATGCTCTTCCTTCACTTTCCACAACCTTTATGCATGAGCTATAACCAAAGTTGAATCTCCGAAGACTTCAGCCTTTTTTACTCCAAATTCTCAGAGAGCTTCCATCTCAGTGATACAAGTCTCATATTCTGCCATGTTATTGGTTGCCTCGAAGTTCAACTTAATTGCCAAGGGTATGTGAGATCCTTTGGGAGTGATCAAGAGTACTCCTATCCCATTCCCATATTAATTCACGGCTCCATCAAAATACGTCTTCCATGCCCCTGGCTTGATGTCCAAAATGTCCTCATCCGAAAAATCTTCTGTACCATCTTCTCCTTCAACGGGGTTCTCAGCACAAAAATCCGACACAATGCTCCCTTTGATGGTTTTCCTTGCCACAAACTTCAAGTCAAATTCTGCTAATAGGATCAACCATCTTGATAGTCTTCCACTCAAAGCAAGTTTGTCAAACAAGTATTTCAATGGATCAATCCTAACTACTAACCATATCTGGAAAGGTAGGATAATGTGTCTCAACTTCTGTACGGCCCATACAACAGCAAAGCATGATTTTTCTATAGGTGTGTATCTGGTCTCATAATCTTGGAACCTTTTGCTCAAATAGTATACGGCTCTCTCATTCTTATCATCATCTTCTTGTGCAAGCATTCTCCCAACCGCATCTTTTATGTTAGAGAGTAAGAGTAATGGCTTTCCGTGCTTCGGGGGTATCAAGATAGGTGGATGGAGGAAATATTCCTTAATGAGCTCAAAAGCTTTCTGACATTCATAATTCCATTCATGAGGTTCATTCTTTCTTAGGAGCTTGAAGATGGACTCATAAGTGGTAGAGTCAACACAAGTTCCCCAATAAGCCATGAAGAAAAAGAAAATCTTCCACAGTGGATCACACATCTTCAAATACTTCCTTGTAGGTTAGAATCACCAAACTTCTCAGCAAGTTCTTTTTCCCCAATTAGGAGGCTCCCTCAAGGGTCACCAAGATTTCAAGAAGATCATACTCCCTAGTGAGTTCCCCTTTATCATCCCCAATGGATCATTCACCCAAGACTTCCTCGTGGGTTAAAATAGAATTCGTGCACATATCCCAAGAAAATTGAACATGCAAGCATGTCATACAGACTCGGGCCCATATCCCAAGAGAATTGAACATGCAGGCATAGTAGAAAAGGTAGAGATAGAGATAGAGACCAAGATCACCTTGAGGCAAGAGCCTCACAAGAACAGATAGAGATAGAGATGGAGAAAACAAGCGTGCAAGCCACCCAGAGAAGTTTAAGGCTAGAGCCCTAAATGGACACCACAGATATAAATATATATATATATATATATATATATCCTTTTAACCTCATAAGATCACCCTTGTTTGTTTGGTTGTTTAAGCTCGTAAGAGCACCTTTGTTTGCTTTTTTAAAATGACTCTAGGATAGTGAGTCACTCGTCTTTTGCTTGTAATTGGCAAAACAGGTTTTGGGATAGTGAACCTATCATTGCTCGTTTCCCGAGCAACAAAAGTGGGAATTCAGACATACGAATCCCACACAACTCTGCGGAGTTGCACCCTGCCCCATGTATATGGGTTGTGTGCCATGTGCGTGGGTTGGGCCCAAGCCATACATCGAAATAAAATGTTTTGTCTCTTATTCTTTTAATTCTGTGAACAAATCTCACAAATCAAAAGAGGGGCATCTATAGACACCCCATTTTGTACCCTTATGACTCAAGCCCTCGTTCCCCAATGATGTTGAAATTCTAAAACCCAAGATTGGTTTAAGGCCTAATCAGATTACAAATTGACTTGAGAATGTTAAAATGTAAAATATAACTTTTTAATGAGGAAAAAAATCTATTTTTGGAAAATAAAGGCAAAAAAAAAACCATAGGCTTGCGTACACAAGCATGAACCTGCGTATGTAGCCTAAAAGCCTGCGCACGCAGGTAGGGTTTCAGAAGCATAAGAAAGGAAATTTTTTTGTATTAATGTTGAGATTTGAAACAAATCCCACATTGTCTAGGAGCCGTTCCAAACCCCCATTTTTACAATATAAATAGTCATACATGGTACCTTTCAAAAACATACAGAAATCCCACGGAAAAACACTAAGATTCACTAGAAATAGTGAATCAAAGAGGGAATTTTTCACAAAACATCCTCATGTCAAATAAAATTGAGTCTAAGATTGCTAATCATTCTTTCTATTGATTGTGACTAGATTTGACTGAGAGGAACAGTCAAAATCAAGCTTAAAGGGTTTTTGTTTGAGGTATTTAGTTTTAAACTTTCTTTTTCTTTTCTTTCCCTTTCATTCTTTAATCTTTCTGTTTACTTTAAATTCTTTGTTATAATATGCTTTAATATGTTTCTATAGCTTAGTTTTGTGTAGTCTTATGTTTTAAAAGCATGTTAGGTTGCTAGAAATCATGTTTTGAAACCTTGCTATGTTTGCTGTGTTTTTAGCGTTTTTAGGCAGAAACCCACATACGCATGATCAAGGCTGTGAACATAGGCTTGATTATACGCACACAGGGTTGTTCATGCGTACGCATAAACTAGCCTAGAAGCCCTAATTTTATTTCTTTTGTTTAGTTTCTTTTTCATATGTTCATGCTTTTGAGCTTCTATTTCATTTGCTTTATTATTGATTTGTCCTTTCATATGCTTAGATTAGTAACGTCTTCATTTCTTTGTTAAATACCATGCCATTCATTCATATGTCTATGCATAATGCCATAGGTGCTGAGTTGCTGTAAGGTAAGTGAGGTAAGTCATGCATTCACATAAGCATACATATTTAAATATGATTTTGATTAACAACGGTTTTGAACATGCTTGTTTGATGAGTTGTGCTTAATCAAATGTTTGCTTGAATATTTCATGTTTGTGTTTCTACTTTGTTTTGATTGCTACCTTAGATGATGTAATATGATAGGAAATGCCATGATTAGATGCATGCCAGGGTTTGGAATGCGATGATGTGCCATGATTAGATGAATGTCAGGTTGTTTACTAGATGTATGTTAGGGTATACCATGATTAGATGTATGTTAGGCCTTGTTTGATTGCCATGATAGATGTATAGTTAGGGATAATTGATGTCATGTTGAGTGATTAGATGTATGCTAGTGTGTGTGCAAGTATAGATGCAATATTGGGTGTACCTTTAATAGGGTTAAGACATAAGACACAATGAAGGGAACCCAACCTTAGGGTTGGGCGGTTTCAGGTGCCTAACACCTCCCAAGACTGTCCCTTAATTTCGAACCCATATCTCTGGTAATAAGATCAAAAGGTCCTTCCTTGAGAGAACACTATGTATATGGTTCCTAGACCATTGCAAAAATTAGGTGGCAACTCCCCGTTGTGTCCACAATTGGTCTAGATTGAGGTGACGCTCTTCAAATCAACTGCAGCTCCCCGAACAATAAGACCGTACTCCACAGCCTAGCGCTGAAAGGAGATAATAGTTTGCAAGAAGGCAGTTAGCAAGAAATTATGGCACAATTTGCAAGGTATGGATATGATAGTATGCAAGACGATAGTTTGCAAGAGGTTATGACACAATTTGCAAAGTATAGATATGGCAATTTGCAAGATGACAGTTTACAAGATGTGGATACAAATACAGTTTGCAAGAATATGATACATAGTTTTAGCCTAAATGACATGTGGATACATATAATCACAAGGGTTGAGAATGCATAAGCTAAAAGAGAAAAGGGAGAGAAACTAACCTCGATATGCTTCCAAAGCCCTACTAGTTGGCGCAAAGTCCCCCAGCCAAGTGTGTCCAAGGAGGAATAAAAATAGGCCAAGCATGCCTGCCCCCAATTAGCATCCCGCACCCTCTCGAAGTCTCGAAAAAGGGACAATCACCTAAAGGACACCGTCTGTCCCTTGTTGGCAAAGAAGTCCACCCCTCGTAGGTATAGCAAAAAGACCCTAGCCATCCTGGCACACTCCTCGATTGTCACCTGTGGACGACGCATGAAATTTGCCTCAAGGTCGATATAGCCGATCCTCTCTATGGCGTACCTCCTTTTAAGCAACTTTAGACCCAACTGAGCGCCCAACTCTCCCTCTAAATTTATTAAGGCCCCATAAAACCACAGGCTAGTTATACAATGGAAGTCATGGGGAGTAATGGTCATCTCTCGATCAGCAATGTGAAAGGTATGGGTAGCATCCCACCACCTTTCAACCAAGGTCTGCACTAAGATGACACTAGCGGATCTCTCAGGCAACAAATAGATAATGGGCTTGAAGCCTGTAGCACATATATGGCCCCAAGTCTCCTCGATAAGAATTTGGTACCATACCACTACTCGATTGCTACTCCCTTTTCCGGAATACGGAGGTAAAACCTACAAAAAGAAAATGAGATTAAATTCATGATTAGGTGAAAAGAATGATGGGAAAATGATATGGGATTCACAATAGGATGAAATATGACATGGAATATACAGTTGGATGCAAAAGTAGTGAGGAATGGTGTTAAAATTCCAAATAGATGAAGAACAAATGGAAAAGGAGTTCAAATGCTCAAAGTAGGGTTCTGCCATGCGGCATGCGCACGCAGGAATGTGGCTGTGTACACAGGCACTTTGCACGCACGCACAAGCTAAAACTTGTGTGCGCATGAACTGAAGAATAGATACGAGTGCGCATGAACATGCCTGCATGCATATAAGTATAGGCTATGCACATAAGAACATGCCTGTGCACGTAGGCTCGAACATGCGCATGCATGAACATATACAAAAGGTCGTTCTTCGACATTGTTAAGTTTTTTTCAACCAAAACTCATCCTAAACATGTTCCTACCCCTCCTAAAGTGTCAGGTTTTCATCTAAACTTATCCTACAACAAAACTCGAGCATTTACAAACCTAAAAACAAATCAAAATGGAAGATCAAAGGAAAAACTTGAAAGTGGAAAAAGTGGAAAAAACTCACTAATTCGGCCTTTGCAACCTCAGAAAGATGGTGTTGTGATCTATAGGTCAAGGAAGGAGTCCCATTCAACCTTACCACTCCATTCCAGCGGGTGAGATGAAACGTATCATTGGAGAAGATGTAGGAACCCTTCTTGGACTTGAGTGCCATTAAAGGAGATGAGAAGGTTTGAGAGAGAAGTTAAGATTGAAGAAAGGAGGGGATAAGAGTCATATTGTGAGGGAATGAGAGAGAGGTAGAGGGTTGTTGAGGTCTAAAAAGGATCATAGTAAAGGAAGCCCAAAAGAATGAGTCAAGCCCAAAAGGAAAAATCAAGCTAAGCCCAAAGTAGCAGATGCAGGAGACCCATGAAGGAATAAAAAGGCCCAGGGGATCTTGAGGCCCAGACGAAGAAGCATCCAAAAAAAGAGAACCACGGCAAGGGATAAGAAGTAAGGATCCTCAAGAACCATCAAGAGGCGCGAATCCTTTCAGGCACAAAGACAAAGGAAGACTAGGACAGCTCGAAAGAAAAAGACAGAAGAAGAAAATAAGAAACAAAAGCAAAAGAACATAAGCGCCAGTAGAACCCAGCAACCTTTCATGGCACAGACAGAAAAAACCTCGGGGAACCAGAACAGGGAAGCACCAAAAAAAGAATGATAACAAGCGGCTTTCAAGTTGGCAGAACAGAATTCCGCCCAGATGGGAAAGAAAAGGGAAAAGTGGAAACTGCCAAAAACGGGGATGCCGAGAAGGGCATACCTCAGCACATCCCAAAGAAGATGGCCAACCAGGAACTTTCAAAAGAATCAGAGCTAAAAGAAGGAAAGAATGAGAAAAAACAGAAATGGGACTTACCAAGTGATAGGTACAGGACGTGCTCTGTTTGCAAAAGGGTAAAACAGGGGAACCAACGATTTCCCGGGAAGACCAAAACTCCATTATAAAAGGAAGGGATGGGTTGCGAAGAAAGGGCAGCGAAAAAAAGAGAGAAGCACAAAAAAAAAACGAGATTTTCTAGATAAAAAAAACTATCAGTAAATCTGTGGTGAAGAGAAAGAAAAAATATTAAGGGAAAAACAAACATTGCTTCCCGATATCCTGTAAAAGCCATTATTGCACATACTCGGATTCAAAGATAATCAAACTTTGCAAGTTTTGAAGGCTGAAATAGCCACTCAAGACTGTAATTTTTGAACTCGATTGAACCTTGTATCACGTCCTAGTGAGCTTTCTGTAATTAAACAGATAATGTATTAATGAAATATGCCTCATATTTCCCAAGATCCCCTCAGCATTAATTTTGTATCACATTGCTAATCCTGTTTCTTTCCTTCTGAATTTACCTTGTTGATTTTTTTTGGCATTCTTCAATACGAATATCCTTGCTTGTCATTTTTTATATTGTCAGGAGCATCCCCTGTATACCACTTGATTCTTAAACAGCTCGTTAGCTGCAGTGAGTCAAGGCCCGGTTCACCAAACCTTTTATTTAGGCCCGGGATCCTTGGGCCTCAGTGTCACAAAAAAGGGCACTCTCACATTTTGGCGACTTCACTGGGGACTGGGCAAAGAAGAAGGAAGAAGTAATCCCTTCACAGAGTATGCCTCCAAGACAAAGAAACAACAAAGGAACTAATGTGCCACCTACGGCCTCTGAGCCCGTAGGAGAAAACGACGTAGCTTCCAAACAAGGAGGCGGGATACTCCTGGTAGAACAGGAGGTTGTGTTAGAACAAAGACACGCAAGGCAAGAACCAGACCTCATGGCCAGGATGACAGCAATGTTGAAGGATCTGGAGCAAGAAATTCGTTTTCTCAAAGAGGGCAGGACACAGGAAATCAGAGACAATGTTCCCCCTACTGGCCACCAAGATGGAACGCAGCCAGAAGGAGGGTCAGCAGTGGGAGGAAGAGCCAACCCTCAGTACTTAACACTGGCAAATGTCAATGCCCTCCTAGAGCAAGAAAAGGAAAAACTCTCAAGGATCCCCAAGCAATTCTCTCAGAATCCCCCGTTCCCTCCAGAACTTCTTGGCAAACCATACCCTAAGGGGTACGAACCCCCAAAGTTCCATCCTTTTGATGGAAGAAATGGAAGTGTCATGGAACATGTGAGTAGGTTTGTCCACACTATGGGCCCCTATGCAAGAGACAGAGAATTATGTCTAAAGGAATTCGCCAAGTCCTTAGTGGATAGGGCATACACTTAGTACACCACGCTGAGACCCGGGTCCATCCAAACCTGGGATGAGATGATGGAAAAATTTTGCGCCAAATATTACCCTGGTGAAGACAAGATCACTTTCCAGAATCTGCAAATGGTGAGGCAAAGACCTGGAGAGGATCCTATCCAATTCATTAAAAGATTTGAAGATGTGTCCCTAGACTGCTATGGGGACCATGAAGAAAAGGAGCTCGTGGAAACCTGTGTAGCCAACATGCTTTTTGATTACAGGCTCAACCTTGAAAATCTATGTATCACGCAGTTTGCTGACCTGCTACAGAGAACCAGAAAGACGGCGCAAACCATGAGGACGAAAAGGCTGCTCGCGTCCCAAGCTATGACAGCATCAGTAGGAGAGAAAAGGAAGAGACCAGATGGGAAGGTGTTCGAGGAACCACCGATGATCCCATGTACAGCTGAAGAGTTAAGCCTTGTCTTAGACAAATGGATCGGAGATGGGGTTGTTAGGCCATTCACTGTGTCCAGGCCACCAACTGAAGAAGAAAGGAAGAACCCTTTATTTTACAGAATCCATAATTATGTCAAGCACTCCACCAAGGATTGCTGGACCCTTCGCAGACTCTTCCACAAAAAGTTGAGGGAAGGAACCCTGGAACTCACTCAGAAGGAGCCAGAAGTGCAGAGGAACCCCTTGCCTAACCACAAAGGAAAAGGGGTGGTAGCAGTAGTAATACATGGGAACCCGACAGAAGCAGGAGAATCTGAAGGATCCTTTCACCTGAGCACAGTCAGGACCCTCCAGAAGAATCCTAAGTTCAGGTCACTATTCAATCAATTAGGATTTGGACCAGAAGTAAGAAGAATGGCCACAAAGTCTCTCATGAGCATAGCAGCAGATTCAGGGATGGAATGCTTTACAGCAGAGTCACATGCTAGTCGAGCTTTCCTGGAGACAACCAATGCAATAACCTTCACTGATGAAGACACGGAGATTGAGCACCCAGACCACCGTAGACCCCTTTATCTAATGGCCACCATAAACGGCGTTCAAATCAGAAGAGCACTGGTGGACACGGGGGCATCATTCAATCTCATAGCCTTGAGTACCTTAGAAGCTGTGGGCTTAGTTGACAGAAGGATCCTGGGGGCTCCCATGGAAATAACAGGATTTGGAGGATCAGTGGAATCAACAGAAAGATACGTCAACTAGCCTTAAGGGTAGAGCCAATAGTAGCCCTGACAAGGTTTCATGTGATTAATGTAGAAGTTTCTTATCATGTGTTGCTGGGACGCCTGTGGCTTCATAAACATCACCTTATTCCAACCACGTTCCATCAATGCATTAAAGGGAGACTGAATGGAAAGCCCATAAGGATCCCTGCCAACCATAATCCTTTCAGCCAGAGAGAAGTGAACTTTGCAGAAACGATGTTTTATGATAAATTGGAGCCAGATGTTGAGAACCCCGCCCCGGGGACCCCACGGGCACCTATCCTAGAAGAAGAAGAAGGAGGGAGGGGCACCCATGACTTGAGGAACCTTCTGGAAAGAAAAAGACAAAAAAAGGAGCCCAGCTCTTCAGGATCCCAAGAATGTATGGTGGTGCGGGAACCCGGGGGGAGGCTAATCTATCGTTTGTAAAGGTGCGCGGGACCCGAATACATTATGCAGGAAGGTCCCGAACCACCAAGCTACATGATGGCCCAAGAAGAAATTCCAGAAGAACCAGTTAAGGAGGCCCAGATTCAACCTGAGGAAGAATTAAAGGAAATAGATTTTGGAACAGAACCGGAATCCCGAAGGCCTGTCTTCATTAGCAGTCAATTGGTGGCACAAGAAAGGGAACAACTGGTAACCTTGCTTCAAAAATACAAAGATGTGTTCGCATGGACCTATATGAGATGCCTGGTTTAGACCCAGGGTTGGTAGTCCATTCTCTTAATGTGGACCCAGGGATGAGGCCAGTAGTTCAACCGGCTAGGATCTTCCACACTGAGGTAGAAGCTCAGATAGTTCAAGAGGTCAAAAAATTGCTAACAGCTGGTTTTATCAAACCCATCCAACACCAAAAATGGCTTTCCAACATTGTACCTGTGAAGAAGAAAAATGGTTAGATCCGTTGCTGTGTCGACTTTCGCAACTTGAATAAGGCTTGTCCTAAAGATGAATTCCCCTTGTCCAATATCGACCTCCTTGTAGATTCAGCTGCAGGAAGCTCAATGTTCTCATTTATGGATAGGTATAATGGGTACAACCAAATCCGCATGGCTGCCAAAGATGCAGAGAAGACAGTATTCAGAACTCCAATTGGGAACTTTTACTACACTGTAATGCCCTTTGGCCTCAAAAATGCGGGGGCTACGTATCAGCGGACCATGACAGCCATTTTTCATGACATGATGCACGAGGAGATGGAAGATTATGTAGATGACATTGTGGTCAAGTCAAAGACCAGAACAAGACATTTCCAAGTACTTGAGCAAGTCTTTGAAAGATGCAGGAAGTACAAGTTACGTATGAACCCCATGAAGTGCGCCTTTGGAGTGTCTGCTGGAAAGTTCCTTAGATTTCTGGTACATCACAAAGGCATAAGTATGGATCCGGCCAAGGCCACAGCTATCGCCACAATGAGAAGACCAACTACTGTTAGGGAACTCAAAAGCTTCCTGGGAAGGGTCTCCTATATTAGGAGATTTGTGCCTAGTTTGGCCTCAGCTACAGCAGGTCTATCTAAACTGTTGAAAAAGGGGAATGAATTTACCTAGAGGAAGAAGTAGCAGGAAGCTTTTCAAAGCATTCAGGCACCAGTACGTGGGCGACCTCTGCTGCTATACTTAGCATCAAACTCCCAGACAATAGGAGCTTTGCTAGCACAAGAAGACGACCAAGGGAATGAGCAACCTGTATATTATGTAAGCAAAACACTCAAGGATACCGTGACCAGGTACCCCAGAATAGAGAAAGCCTGCCTAGTGATCATTTATGCGTCCCAAAGGCTAAAGAGGTACTTCTCAGCTCACCAAATCCTTTTGGTAACCAAGTCCCACCCCATAAAAGCACTCCTGCACGAGCCCCTTCTTACGGGAAAAATAGCACAATGGCTAGTGTTGCTCTCTCAATATGATATAGGCATAAGAACTCCCAAGGCTATCAAGAGCCAGGCCATAGCAGATTTGCTAGCTAAATTCCCAGGAAAGGAAGAAGGCCTGCTGAGCAAAGAAATCCCTGGTGAGGTAGTAGTAATGGAGATCCCAGGGAAGAAATGGACCATGAGGTTTGACGGGTCGGCTACAGCAACTTCAAATGGGGTAGGAATTGTACTAAGTTGTGAAAATGGGGATATCATGCCCTTGTCTTTCAAGCTTGGTTTCTCGTGCTCTAATAATGCAACTGAATATGAGGCATACTTAACCGGGTTGACTATAGCACTCAGCATAGGAGTGAAACATATAAAAGTGTTGGGAGATTCCAATCTTGTAGTCTCCCAAGTGAAAGGTGACTTCGCGTTACGGGAACAAAGCTTAGCGGCCTACAGGACTTGGGCACAAATGCTAGAGATGGAATTTCAGACCTTTAGCATAGAGTACACTCAAAGAAGTGAAAACAGGTTTACTGATGCGCTCGCCACCCTGGGATCCCAAATACTATTTAATGGGAGAGATACGCTGATAAAAATAGGAAGGCAGAAACATTTTATTGTAAGGATCCTCCAAGGGATGTACCCCGGAGAGTCCAAACAGTGGGACTGGAGGGACGAAGTCAAAAAAAAGATGAAAGAGGCAGGGCCTAGAGGGAACATCAAAGAACTAATGGATTACACTCAGATAGAAGGAGAATTGTATAGAAGGCTGCCAGGAGGAATATTGTCTAGATGTATCACTGAGAAGGAAGGAAAGTCGAAACTAGAAGAATTACATGCCCAAGCATGTGGAGTTGCAGAAAAGGTCAGCCTATATAGAAGGATGCAACGCATGGGGTATTACTGGCCAAATATGGACAAGGAAGCAGCAATTATACAGGAGAAATGCCAGGAGTGTTGTTTAGCAATTGATGAAGAAGAAAGCTACGCGGTGTTTATTGTAGAAGATTGGCGGGTTCTTTTCATAGGATACCTGGCTCAGGGGATCCTGCCAACCGACAGAAAACTGGCCTACAAGCTCAAGAAGCTAGCAGGCAGATATTTCCTGCAAAACGACATCTTATTCAAAAAGGGATACCGTGGGGATCCCCTAAGATGCCTAGGACCAAAGGAAGCTAGAGAAGCAGTCAGGGAAGTACATTCTGGAGATTGTGGAAGTCACCCGAGAAAGAGAAGGTTGTACAAGCAATTACTGTTGTTAGGATATTACTGGCCAACGATGAAAAGAGACTCTAAGGAGCTGGTCAAAACATGTCATGCTTGCCAAATTCTGGGAGACGCAATTCACACTCACCCAAATGTTCTACAAGATACGACGACACCATGGCCTTTTCACACTTGGGGGCTTGATCTCATAGGGCCTATAAACCCTCCATCCAACGGTTACATATGGATCCTGGCAGCCACCGAGTACTTTACAAAATGGGTAGAGGCTATCCCTTTGAAAAAAGCCACTGGAGCAGTCGTAGCAAATTTCATTCGAAACCACATCATTACAAGGTTCGGGATCCCCAGAAGACTGATCAATGACAACGGAACCCCATTCATAAACAAAGATATGAAGGGGTTAACTGAAGCATACCACATCAAGCATGGGAGATCTACCTCATACTACCCACAAGGAAACGGCCAAGCTGAACCAACTAATAGGGTAATGTTGAAGATCCTTAAGAAGATGAAGCATGAGTATGGAGGTAAATGGACTGATCATCTGGCAGATGTACTTTGAGCATGTAGGAGCTCTGTAAAGACAGCCACAGGATTCTCCCCATTCTCCCTGATCTATGGAACAGAAGCCATCAGCCCCATGGAGTTAGTCATTCCCACACCAAGGGTAGTTCTAGAGGAAAATCAAGGAGAAAGTGAGGACACAAACAATGAAAGGAGGCTAGTAGATCTGGAAGGGGTAGAAGAAGAAAGAGAGCTGGCCAAGAAAAGAAGCCAGAGGTACCAGCAAAGAATGACTAGAGCATATGCACAAGCAGTACGCCCAAGAATGTTCACTGAAGGGCAATTAGTACTAAGGATAGAGAAACACGTGAGGAGGAATCTGCCAGGGCCTTCCAAGTTCACCCCAAAATGGGAAGGACCTTACATCATTAGTGCAGCTCATGAGAGTGGGTATTATTACCTTACCAAAGAAGATGGGACAGTCCTGACAGAACCCATAAACGGGAAATGGCTGAAACAATACTATGCATAAGGACGAGGGGATCCCGGTACCTCAGGGTCCTTTTACCAGCTTCACCATCTGCTAAGTGTTTTTTATTTTTATCTTTTTATTTCAGCCTTTATCATGAATTCTGGTCTAAAATGATTTTGTTCAGGAACCTATGATAGATTGACACTTTGCGGTCAATACTGCACTAAATGATTTTCTTTGTTCCTTAAAAATGACCGTATTTAAATGAAGTTCCTTTTTTCTTCAATATTTAAGTCTTTCTTTAAATACTGCAAAGACCAAGTTTGGATAGATTTAAGGAAGGATACCTGAGTAAAAAAAAAAAAAAGGTATGTAATACCCTTTTACATATGGCCCAGGATTCACCTCACAAATAATTTCAGATACCCCACAGACAGTTCCAAGTGCATAGGTCTAGGATCATAGATAAAAGTAAAATACCCAAGATATCTAGCCTAGCACTTGGCAAAAGAGGGGAACCTGTCAAAGTTCATGAACTGGGACCGTATCTCAAAATATATATAGGAAAAGATACCAGTGTACCCAGTTCAATACTTGCATAATAGATTACCGAGTACCTGGACCAGAACTTACAGTGAAGCCTGTGGAAACCATGGTCCAGGAATCAGGAAAGAAAAGAGAAAAGTCATAGGAAAGAAAAGACAATATATCAAAGAGAAAGGCAGATTCACATACTAAGAAATTAGAAGCAGTTTTGAAACACCAAAAAAAAAAAAGAAACAAAGAGGAAAGCAATGTTCAAAAAAAAAACTTATACAACCCCAAATTGTTTATGTAAATCTAAAGTAAGCTAAGGAATGAGGCCGGCCAACAGGGAGGCATCCGGAGAAATAACAGGCACAGTCGAAGTAGAAAGGATCCTCTGCCGCTTGACCTTCAAGTCTTGTAAAATCTTGTGAGCACGAGCCAAAGCTTCCTCAGCAGCAGCTATCTCGATGTCTATACTCTTGGATGATTGCCTCTGAAATAGCATATGAGCCAACAGACGCAAATGATCCAACAAAAAAGACAAATTGAACTTGGCCTCCAGAAGGTCTTGGACCACCCCTCTCCACTCCAGAAACTTTTCTTCAGACAAAGAATCTACAGAAGAATTCCTCAGGGAAACCAGCACAGCACATAGCAACTCCATCAAAATATTAACCAGAAATACGCCTCCCCTGAAGCCACTGGTGAAATTCCCGTGACTCTTGAGTAGACTCTCTAACAGCGGCAGGCCTTCAACAGGAACAGAGAAGCGCAGGAAGCTGCCATAAGAAGACCCAAAAGCATAGAAATGGCTGGCAGGAAGACTGTTAAATTCTAGGAGGTCAAAGCGAGCTAGGAAAGAGGAAAGCCTTGAATCAAGATCTGAGGCAGCCACTCTTGAGGCGTCCCCTATCGCTGTGTCACCACTTGCAGGGACTGGAGGACTTGCAGCCTTTTGCTCTAGCTGAAGATCAGCAATTCGAACGGGCCTCACAATTCCTTCAGGGATAACAGGCTCAGAATCTTTAAAGCTTGTATCAATATTCAAAAAAGAAAAGAAAAGGAAGAACAGATTTAGTCTTAAAAAAAATAATAATAAAAAAAAAGGGGGAGAGAGAAGAACAAACTAGTACCGACTTCTCAAGGCAGAGCCTCTTCTTCTTGATCCCCTGATTTCCCCAAAGATTCTGGGAAAGAACATAAGGCAAGTTGAAGAAAGGGTGAAGAACCAATGGCAAAGTGGCTAAAGGAAGGAAGAGATGCAGGGGGCTTCGCCAAAAAAAAAAAAAAAAAAAAAAAAAAAAAAAAAAAAAAGAGAAGGGCGAAGGGAAGGAAAGAAAGGAAAAAGGAAACACAGTGGGAGCAACTCGCACTCACCTTCTGAACTTTCTGATTCTAAGGAAGAGGCAACACTGGGAGCAGACTTCTTACTGGCTTGACCTAAAAGGAGAAAGAAAAGAAGGAACTCAAAAAAAAACTGGAAAATAAAATAGAGATGTAACGCTATTTCAAGGAAACATGGCTCACCTGTTTGTTTGGATAAAGGAGTGTCTCCCAAAGCGCCTTTATCTGACAATGTTTGAGGAAACATAGTCCTGATGGAACTAGGAGTGCGCTCAAGATAGGGACTTTGAGATGTAGGGATCTTAGAGGCTTTGGGATCCTGAGAATCCTAGGAACCCTGCATCGGTTGCCCGGTTTCCTCAGCCAGACCACCAATAGGGGCTCACCCCCCACAACAGGAAAAGCAACAGAAAGAGCTGTAACAGTTTCCTCTCCCAAAGTCTTGCCGATCATAGGAGGAGATACCTCCACCTAAAGGAAGAAGAGGAGGAAAAAGCAGTGCCAAGTGAAAAACAACGAGGTAATGCTAACAACACAATGCCAAAACAAAAGGGAGAGAACATAAAAAATAAATAAATAAAAAATAAAAAAAGGCACACATACCACATCGTCACCAGAAGATTGGCTTTTGTCCTTCTTGTAATCAGACTTGCGTTTGGACTGCAAAGGAAACCACCACTCGTTAGCAAAATAGAAATAAGTGCAACAAGGTGAACAAGTGAAAAAGAGAGAAGAAGGAAAGAAGTCTTGCCCTTCTCTCTCTCTCTACAGATTCTCTGGAAGTCTTTTGCTTACTACGAGTACGCCCAGAGGGTCCTAAAGGAGGCTGGGATATAAAACCAAAGGATCCTAAAGAACCATGGACTGAAGCAGTCACAGGAACCTGGGGAAAAGAAGACTCTACCTTGGTCTTCTTCCGGGTCCTTGAAGCCAAAGGTTCCCCGACATCCTTGCCTTCCTGAGATGCCAAATGTGTTTGAGATTTCCCAGTTTTTCTTCTTTTCGTCTCAGAACCTATTTCCACACCCTCCGTGCTTTCATCAACATCAACAGCTTTCATTTTTTTCGGCCTGACATCCTTACCTTTACTCGGAGCGGTGGCAGCACCTATTGTCTCCACTGCACCTTTCTTGATGGGCATTCCAGAGGAAGTGCCAATGACGAGACTATAACCCAGCCAAGTCTCAGGAAAATCCTGTGCATAAGTCACCCAACCTCCCCTGGAGGCATGCCACTCTGCAAACCCAGTCTTGCTGCTTGTAGCAGCAGAAACAATCCCAGCAGTAGGAAGGGATAAACACCTATTGGATGTCGGAGCAAAAACAATACTAAGATTCGGGGTTTCCGGAACTGTACCAGAGCCAACATAGTCAACAAAAGACTTATGTACTCTTCTCCAATAACTGGTATAGCCACTAGAAGCAAAGACTCCTCTCTGGGAGTTAGGCACTACAAATTGGGGGCTCCTCCGTGACCAATAAGAAAAGGCCTGCAGCCTCAGGAAAGGATCCAAAGAAGGAAGGGACGGCACCACGTCCTTAAACACTGGAGGAACATCCTGGTCAAAACCAAACTGTCGGAGCACCCAGTGTGCTGAATAATGGGTATATTTTGGGCCACTCGAAGAAGGCACAGGAAGCCAAGAGGGGCTAATGCAGGCAAGATAAGCCAGACTGCCCTCATCACCACGGCGCAAGTCAAAGGTATTACCTGTAGAAGATAAAAAAGAAGACAATACAGAATCACACGCAAAGCCAGGGCCAAACTCACGAGGGGATCTCCAATGTAAGTTCCCTGCTTAGTCAAATAATTCCACAAGGTTGAGGTCACCACCTTTCAAGCTAATCCAACGAAAAATAATGGGAAAAGCATCAGTAGAATTGCCACAAAGACCCTTCACTATGTCAGGGGATCCTTGGAATTTGTCCTTCATAAATTTCAAATTCCTGCACTTGGCCAAAGTAGCTGCAGAACAGTCCCACATGAAAATTTGAAGGATAGCACAGTGAAGAGATGAGGTAATAACATAACAAGAATCACCCTCTGTCTCATCTCCATGAAGCTGGTCCAATTGAGAGTAAACATGACCCAAAAACAGAGGGGCCAAAGGATATTGGGTACCTCGAGCCAACTTGATCACTAACGGAAAAAAGGAAGACTTAACTCCATACCCAGGGAACTCACTAAACAAAAACTTGCTAAGCTAAAAAGCCAGAAAACCGGCCCACCCCACTTTTATTTTTCTCACGAGAGAGGGTCATCACCCATCTCCCAATTCTAGCCGGCTTACCACCAGAAGAGGCAGCATGACCACCAAAATGATCAAACAGTTTATCTTCCACCACGAGATCCTCTCCAAAAAGGTTAATATCAAAGGGGCTCTCGTCAGCAAATACCAGAAGGAGGAAGTTATTAACCACATCTTCCAAGGTAATCGTCAATTCACCAACAGAAAAGAAAAAAGTATGGAAGGAAGGGCACCAACGACGTACCAGATGCCTGAGCCCTTTGGCGTCTCTGAAACCCTCAAGGTTTCTAGAAATAGCCACTGCCTTTAGGATACCAGCGCGCTCCAAGCGACCCACAAACTCAGCATCAGACAGTTCCTTATCTACCCAGATAGGCCAGCCCTGAATTTTTCCCAGGACAAAATCAAAGAAGATAGGCACCGCCTCTCGAACTCCTTGTCTAATCTGAAGGTCAAAAATCTCTCTAGGGTCAGGAACCTAGGCGAAACCAGCGAAGCCCGCTTGGCCAGAAAACATCCAAGCATGAGGAGATGAAGGAGCCTCACCATGAGATACATGAGGGAAAAATGAACTGAGAGAATACCAAGGATCCCGTAAAGGGAAGGCCGGACGTTCGGTAACCTCGCAAGAATCACTCGGAGCAGAACCAGAAGAACCTTCGCCCTCAAAAGGACTGGGGGTACGCTCTCTCCTCTTTCGGGAAGAAGAAGAAGCCATTGGAACAACACGTACAATGAGAAGAGAAGAGATTGAAAGTGCGAAAAGGGGGAAGACCGGAGTAACAGAGAAAAAGAGAAAAAGAAAGAGAAACCCAAATAATGAAAGACTCAGAGAAGCAAAGTGATAAGATGAAACGGCTACAATAAAGGCGTAAATAGCAGTTGGGGAAGACAGTGTATGGAAAGACGCGCCAGTTGCCAAAAAATTTAATTTGAAGAAGGGATTAATCAGCGGTTATTAATGAGAAGTAACAGGAAACGAGAAAAGTGGGTAGAGGAATTTTACCTCAAATACTCAACTGCCACGTCCCGTGCAAAGAGGAAGCTGCAAAAAATAATAATAATAAGGGAACCCAACACACAAAAAGGAGGTGACCAAGAGCAGCAGAAAAGGGTCGAGATCCCAAGTAAAAAGGAAGGGAACCCAGTAGAAGTTAAAAAAGGGGGATCCTACGAAAATCTTAGAAAACCTAAATCACTCACGCGTGGGCTTCAGGCAACCCACGAGCTCGGGGGGCTAAATGTTGAGGTCTAAAAAGGATCATAGTGAAGGAAGCCCAAAAGAATGAGTCAAGCCCAAAAGGAAAAATCAAGCTAAGCCCAAAGTAGTAGATGCAGGAGACCCATGAAGGAATAAAAAGGCCCAGGGGATCTTGAGGCCCAGATGAAGAAGCATCCAAAAAAAGAGAACCACGGCAAGGGATAAGAAGTAAGGATCCTCAGGAACCATCAAGAGGCACGGATCCTTTCAGGCACAAAGACAAAGGAAGACTAGGACAACTCGAAAGAAAAAGACAGAAGAAGAAAATAAGAAACAAAAGCAAAAGAACACAAGCGCCAGTAGAACCCAGCGACCTCTCATGGTACAGACAGAAAAAACCTCGGGGAACTAGAACAGGGAAGCACAAAAAAAAAAGAATGATAACAAGCGGCTTTCAAGTTGGTAGAACATGATTCCACCCAGATGGGAAAGAAAAGGGAAAAGTGGAAACTGCCAAAAACGGGGATGTCAAGAAGGGCATACCTCAGCACATCCCAAAGAAGATGGCCAACTAGGAACTTTCAAAAGAATTAGAGCTGAAAGAAGGAAAGAATGAGAAAAAACGGAAATGGGACTTACCAAGTGATAGGTACAGGACGTGCTCTGTTTGCAAAAGGGTAAAACAGGGGAACCAACGGTTCCCCGAGAAGACCAAAACTCCATTATAAAAAGAAGGGATGGGTTGCGAAGAAAGGGCAGCGAAAAAAAGAGAGAAGCACAAAAAAAGAAGAGATTTTCTAGATAAAAAAACTATCAGTAAATCTGTGGTGAAGAGAAAGAAAAAATACTAAGGGAAAAACAAACATTGCTTCTCGATATCCTGTAAAAGCCACTATTGCACATACTCGAATTCAAAGAGAATCAAACTTTGCAAGTTTTGAAGGCTGAAATAGCCACTCAAGACTGTAATTTTTGAACTCGATTGAACCTTATATCACGTCTTAGTGAGCTTTGTGTAATTAAACAGACAATGTATTAATGAAATATGCCTCATATTTCCCAGGATCCCCTCAGCATTAATTTTGTATCACATTGCTAATCCTGTTTCTTTCCTTCTGAATTTACCTTGTTAATTTTTTTTGGCATTCTTCAATACGAATATCCTTGCTTGCCATTTTTTATATTGTCAGGAGCATCCTCTGTATACCACTTGATTCTTAAACAGCTCGTTAGCTGCGGTGAGTCAAGGCCCGGTTCACCAAACCTTTTATTTAGGCCCGGGATCCTTGGGCCTCAGTGTCACAAAAAAGGGCACTCTCACAAGGGTTTTTGTAAAGAGAGTTAGAGAGCATATGAAGAGATGAAGAAGATGAAAAGAAAGAAAAAATGGTTGGTAACTGTTGAAGAAAAATGAAGAGGTGAGAACATACCTAGTAGCTAAACTACATGTATTTTAGGCCTCCCCATTAAACTAAGTGTAGTTTGGCAAAAAAAATTTTTAAATATCCCTAAGAAGTTCTCAGAAGGTAGGGAATGCAAAGGAAAATTCAATACTATATCCAAAAATGACAGAAATACCCTTAGTAGACAAAGAACACAAAGACCTTCAAAAGCATCCCCAGTGGATTGAAAGCAACAAAAACATCCCTCAATGGATCAGAAATCATCAAGAAAACTCCTCTGTGCGTCAAGACCATCAATTAAATCCCCAATAAATTTCAATATCATAGAAGGACTCCCCTGTGGGTCCAAGACACAAAAGCAATCCCCTCGAGAGTTGTAAAATGAGATTTCCCTAATGGAGTTGATAAAACCCCTTCGAGAGTGGAATTAGCATCAATCCTTAGGGTCCGTTTGGATGGAGGAGTGGAAAATTGGGAGGATGGAAAATTAGTGGGGGGATGGAAAAGTGGAAGGATAGAAAATATTTAGTTTTCCCTCGTGTGTGTTTGGTTGGAATGATGGAAAAGTGGGAGGGTGGAAAACTCTTTTGTTTGGTTGAAAAGAAAAGTGAGGATAGAAAATGTAGTTTATATAAATTGACTATTATACCCTTGTTACACAATAGGTAAGAAATAGATTTATTTGTACTTATTAAATAATATAAAATTTACCAACAATTATATTTTCAATGAGAAGTGTTCATTCACAACATTTTTCACAATACTTTCACAACAAAATTTATGTGGAAAGTTGTTACTAGTTCTAATTTGAACCCACTATTGAAATTATTTTTTTACTCACCAATATTAACTAATAAAAATTTGTTACTTTAAAATTTATTGTGAAAATATTGTAGTAACATTTCTCAAATAGGATTTTTTATTCTTTATATTATTTCTCTTTTCTCTCTTTTCATTTCATCCCTACGTTTTTCTTTTTCTTTTTTTTTTCTTTTTTTTTTCTACGCTATCTCCTCCACACACACGTTGTATCTCTATCCCCACCCCCTTCTTTTTCTTTTTCTCCCTCATTCAAGTCTCCAGCACTCCTACCTTCTTTAGTAAAAAAAAGTCTCCAACACTCTCTCTTTTTTTCTCTAGTTCGCTCTCTCTGGTTTTTTTTTTTCCTCACACGTTGTCCTTATATCTCTATCCCCCTTCTTTTATTTGCTTTGTCTCCCTAATTCAAGAACGTTCCAGGCTTCCACAAGCGCAGCTCTCATTCTCCAGCGCTCTCTCTCTGTTTTTTTTTTTTTTTTTTTTTTAACTTGATTCCAGAGGGCATTATGGACAAAGTCTTCTTCATCAGTCTTCCACTCAAGTTTTTCCTCCTGATTTAGGGAGACGAAATTTGTGGGCCCGAGAGAGAAAATTTTCTCCCGAGTTTTCCACTCCTCCTATTTTCTTCTCTTTCCCAAACAGTGGAAAACACTGTTTTCCACTCAGTTTTCCACTCTATGTTTTCCTTCCCCCCTAAAATCACCCTAACCAAATACAGTGTTAGTGAGTCAAAAGAAAGAAGAAGACAGTTTTTTTCCCTCAGTGGAAGAAAGCTGTCCCTAGTGAGCAACACACCACCAAGAAATAATTAGTAAGCTACCCCTTCCTAGTGGACCACACACCATCAAGACTTCATGGTAGGTCAGAACCACCATTAATACACTTCTCAGCAAGATTATACTCCTTAGTGAGTCCTTCAGCATTCTCAGTGTATCTTTCATCCCAAAAATATTCAAGCAAGTCAGAATACAAAATTCGTACACATATCCTACGGGAATTGAACATGCAGGCACGAAATCATACAAATTAGAAAGGAAGGACACAGAACTTGTGCACATATCCTAAGGGAATTGAATATGCAGGCACAGATCCTATACTACACTGCAGATATCCTAAAGGGATTGAATATGCAAGCACAAGCCACAAACCATACAAATCTGAAAGGAAGAACATAGAACTTGTGCAAATATCCCGAGAGAATTGAATATGCAGACACAAATCCTATACAAGTCAGAATTCGTGCACATATCCTATGGGAATTGAATATGTAGGCACAAACCACACACCAATCAAGCAAAGTCAGAATACAGAACTTGTGCACATATCACGAGGGAATTGAATATGCATGCATAATGGAAGAGGTAGAGATAGAGATAGAGACCAAGGTTACCCTGAGGCAAAAGCACCCTTGTTTGTTTGGTTATTTGAGCTCGTAAGAGCACCTTTGTTTGTTTGTTTTTTTTTTTTTTGTTTTTTTTTTTTTTAAGTGACTCTAGAATAGTGAGTCACTCACATTTTGCTTGCAATTGGCAAAACAAGTTTTGGGATAATGAAACTGCTTGTTTCCTGAGAAACAAAGGTGGGAATACAAACATACGAATGCCACACAACTCTTTGGAGCTGCACGCCGCCCCAGTATGCGTGATGTTTGTCGTATGCGTGGATTTGGCTTGAGCTATATGTTGAAACAAAATGTTTTATCTCTTATTCTTTTGATTTTGTTAGCAGGGCTCATGAATCAAAAAAGGGGCATCTGTAGATTGCATTTTGTACCCCTTATGACTTGGGCCCACGTTCCCCAATGATGTTGAAGTTCTAAGATCCAAGGTTGGTTTAGGGCTTAATCAGATGTTAAATTGAATTTAGAAATGTTAAAATGGAAAATATAACTTTTAATGAGAAAATAATATATTTTTGGAATAGTAAAGCCAAGGAAACCCTTGGCCAGCACGCATAGGAATTAACTTGCGTGCGCGGCCATGATGCATGTGCACGCAGGCACAAACCTGCGCACACATTTAGGGTTCCAAAAACTATGAAAGTCAAGTTTTTTGCTTTAAAGACTGAGGTTTGGAATGAATCCCACATCGTCTAGGAGCCATTCTAAACTCTCATTTTTACAATATAAATAGTCATACATGGTACCTTTTCAAAACACACAGAAATCCTAAGGGAAAATACTAAGATTCACTGGAAATAGTGAATCAAAGAGAAAGTTTTTCACAAAACATCCTCAAGTCAATTTTCTTTTGATTGAGGTCATTTCTGGCCTTGATCTTCGAGTTTAAGATTACTAATCACTTTTTTATTGATTGTGAATAGATTTGACAGAGGGGAACAGTCAAAAATCAAGCTTGAAAAGCTTCTATTTTGATGTATTAGTTCTAAGCTTTTTCTTTCATTTTCTTTAGTTTAATTCTATTTTTGTTTGTTTCTTTACTTGTTTTATAATTTAATATGTTTATGTAGCTTAGTTTTAGGTAGCGTCTATGTTTTTAAGCATGTTAAGTTGTTAGTCTCTTTATTTTAAGTGTTGCTCTGTTTTCTGTGCTTGTTGTGTTTTTGGGCTAAGGTTTCTGAGGAAACCTATGCAGGCATGCATTCTACATGTGTGCGCAAGTCAAAGCATGCATAGGCATGCATCTGGCCCATATGCGTAGGCCTCTACATGTGCACGCATACCGCTGCCTAGAAACCTTAATTCAGGTTTCGACTTTTTTTTCTTTGTTTATTTCATATGTTATGCCTCTGTTGTGATTCCATTTTTATAGATATTATTCCATATTCTATGTTTATTGTTTATTTTCCTTTCACATGTTTAAATTAGAGTTTATCTTGGGTTTCTTTATTTTGATGTCATGAACTTGCATTCACATGTTCATGCATTAATGTCATAGGTGCTGAGATGCAATAAAGTAAGTGAGGTAAGTCATGCATTCATATGTACATGCATGTGTTTGTTCTAAAAGCTTTACCCTCCTTCGTTGAATATGTATATGTAAGCCTATATGCAATGCTTTGAATGATAACGTGGTTTGTTTGTTGCCTATATTCCTACCTTGACTTAATGTTTACATGCTTCTGCCTTCGATGTGATATGATGACATGATGCTAGATGAATGCTAGGTTGATATGAGATATCATGTATGCTAGGCTTGGGTTGTGATATGTCATGATAGATGAATGATTAGGTTTTGGGATGATTGATGTCATGATTGTATGCTTAGATGTATGTTAGTGTGTATATGTGTGTGTGTGTGTGTGTGTGTGTGTGTGTGTGTAAATACAATATTGAATATGCCTTTAATAGGGTTAAGACATAAGACATAATAAGTGGAAGCCAACCCTAGAGTTGGGCAGTTTTGGATGCTTAACACCTTCCCAAAACCGTACCTAAACTCCAAACTCATACTTTGGTAGTAAGATCAAAAGGTCCTTCCCTAAGAGGACGTTATATTTATGGTTCCTAGGTCATTGTAAAACTAGGTGGTGACTCCCCCTGTTGTGTCCACAATACATAGGGTATGCGTGCGCATCCCAACTATATGCATATGCATACTTTAAGTATGCATATGCATGCATAGAGCATACACACGCATACATGCCCAGAAACACATTTTTAAAGCAAGCAACAAAACAACAATTAAACAAAACTTAGCATGTTTCTAATATTTAATCCAACTCTTCGTTCAAAACATGGTAATACACAAACAAACAAAGCAAAACATATTTCTGAGCATGTATAACAAGCAAATAAAATTAAGAACAACAAGAACACAAGTTATAAAAACCCAAATTAAGGAGAGCCATGAAGAGAGACTCACCTTGCTTATGGAATACAATTTAATTGATATTTAATTGGCCCCTTAGTACCTACACAACAAGATTCAATGAGATTCAAAGAAAAATAGAAGATTTCAATAGTTCTTAGTCATCACAACTCAAAATAAAAATGATTCTTGAAAAGGTTTTGATTTAAGGATTTGAAAGACTTAGTTTCTGCTTGAATGAACACTAGAAAAACGTTTAAAAAACATTCTCATGGTTATATGTGTAGAAAATTCAGAGATGAGAGTGTTCTTGGATGATTTTAGGTCAAAAATCAACTCTCTCTAACTAGGTTTTGACTTTGGAGGCATAAGGTTGTATTTATATGTTTAAACTAGGATTTTCATACTCATTTAAAGGGTTTTAGACGTTCCAAAGGGTCTAAGGGCTGGGGCCATCAAAGAGGGAGGATTTGGGCCCTAAAAACTAATGTTCTGAAGTTCTAGAAAGCAGTGTGCACACGCATGCAATTGCATGCACATGTATGCATGCTTCATGCATATGCATGTGTCCCCAAAAACCTTAATTTTGACTGGAAGGTTCGCCCAACTTCAAGCGGTCATAATTCACTCAATATGAGTCCAAATTAGGCAAAATATGTGTTTAAATTGAAGCCTAGGATGTCTAATTTCCAATGAAATAAACCTCACTCAAAAATTCTTTGTGGATCAAAAGGTTTGGTCAAAACAATGAGCAAAGGTCATTTTTCAGCATCGTTTTCAAAACGATTTAAGCACTTTTGAGTTGTGATTACTTCCAAACTATTAAAATAACTTCAATTACCTTTTGTAGACATTTCAAGCTCATTGGGACTACAAACTAAAGTTTATTAACCAAGTACAAAATGAGGTGTCTACAACACATGTCATACCTAATATTACAACACTTTTCATCAAAACAGTACATATCACATGGCAACAAGCATTTTATTATCCAAAGGCAATAAACATTCATGGTATCAATCAATCATGCTCATCATCCAAATATTGCATCTTCAAATATTCAAGTAAGCATCATGCCAATCATTTAGACAAATATGCATGTTCATGTGACCATGCATGTACTTACCTCACTTACCTTACTGCATCATCACCACACCACCTATGCATCAATGCATTTTCATCAAAACATAAATCCTAATCACTAGATTGAACTAAGAAAGCAATAAAACATGTTATCAAAATTATTCCGGACATAAACAAACATAAACTAACCTAAATAGAGGCTAACATATGCATTTAAACCAAGCAAAGAAGAAAGAAAACAACGAACATACAATTTTGAGTTGAATTTGTGTGTGCATGCAGAAGCATGGGTACACATGTTCATAGAAGTGCAAACGCATGCATGAGCATGCGTACGCATCCCTACCCAAAAACACTCAACAACCAACACAGAAAACTACATCTAATCTACACTTATCATGCTTTTAAACTATTAAAGCTATAAACCTAAGCTACAAAAATAGATGGTTAAAGCAGCCAAAATAGGAATAAAATTACAGAAATGAAAGAGATTAGGTTAGATCCTTACATCAAACACAAGAAATCTTGGAGCTTGATTTTGACCATTCTCCTTGGTCAATCTTGAAATTTAAAAAAAAAAAAAAAAAAAAAAAAAGTTATATATATCTAGAAGGTTAGTATGTTTAACTAGAGGGCTTAGACTTTAAATAGGTCACAACCAATAAACTTTAGTTTATGATGGTTTTTGAAGTATAAAATCTCTCTTGAATAACTTTTTTGGAATAGGATTGGTATCTATTAGGAAAAGGGTCATGAGGCCTTTTTATATTGTTCATAGAGGAGGGGTAGGGATCTTTCCATGTGATGTAGGATTAGCTCTGCCACATTTTTCATCAAAGATTTTATTTGCATGGCTTTTTGAAACCCTAATGCATATGCATGACTTAAGTATACATACGAATGGTCAAGCGTGCGTACGCATGCTTAGGGTTCATGCAATATTTTTCTTTTCCAAAAATATCCGTAAACTAAAGAGTTCTTTTGCAAGGCCCTAGATCAGTCCTAAACCATTCTAGTGATATCATCATTTGGGAACAAAGACTTGAGTTGTAAAGGGAAATAAGGTGTCTACACCTACAAATGAGAAACATATCATATTATACTTGTTAGTTCAATATGTAGTGTCAAAACATATTTCATCCCCAAAAGAGTTATAATCAATTCTTGATCTGCCATTTCTCCACAAAAAAAAAATCATTTGATTTTCATGGTCAACTTGAATTGCATAAAAAAAACATAGGATCTTTAGCTTGCTTCTATTTAGAAAGGTTTGCTAAACTTTGAGAATCCTTAGCCTCAACATTGATTAACTTCTGTTTTTTACCACATTATTACAGCAATTTCATTTTAAAAATCCAACATTTACAAACCCTCCTACTTCCTCAACTAAATAGGATATGCACTTATTGTTCTTATACCCGTTTCCTTGAAAGTTTTTACTACACATAACTAAGCATCATTTATTTTTAGATTCAACCTTAGAATTGGTGTTTCTTCTAGTTTTGAAAGCTCATGATTATTATTAGGATTAAAGTGAGTAGCCTTCCACTCACCATTTGTCACTATAAACCGGATACTAGCTTCACAACCAGTCTTAGTTTGTAATTTTTTAAACTTCTTATCATCCAAATGGTCACTATATTGTGAGAATCTTTCTTTCAAATATACATATTCTTGTTGTTTTACACCATCTTTTGCATATCTAAGTTTTTCTTTTCAAACAATAAACCCAATTCGTATGGCTTAATCATTGTACAACTTATATGCTTCATCCTTATTGTGTATCACCATTCCAAGCAAATTTTCAATATCTTGAAGGTGTTCATCATTGGCTCTAATATCTATGATTAAAAAGCACCACAAAACACGTTTCTAAGGGAACTCAAATCAAAAAGCATATTAAAAAAGAAGAGTGATGAGAACGGGGTGTGTGTGCGTGTATAAACTATTAACATTAAAAAATAATTCATTTTTTTACTATTCACATTTTGGACTTTTATAAAATAGTTGAAGGGGTTACATTACAGACACACACACATACAAGGGAGATGGAATGAGTTTGAACATAAATGCACACTACAAACTCTTAAAAATTTATATATTTTATATATATAAACTAGATAGAAAAGACAACACATAAAAATTTATTTTTTTTAGTATTATCTCACATTGGAATTTCATCAAATACATAGAAGGCACCAATTAATAAATTAGATAGAATTAAATCACAGCAAGAAAAAGATACATTGAAGAGTGAAATGAATCTTTATAACATATTTTGATTAGTCATGATTAGTGGCAATGGTGGTGTTTAGACAGTCACCTCAAAAAGTCAAGCAAAGTAAGATATGTGATGATAATGATTTATATTTGTGACAATTAGTTCAAGACTATAAAATTAAAAAGATGTCATTGAGAAGGAATGAAGGATTTGTATTGCAAGAACCACAAGATAGTTATTGATTTTTGAAAAAATAATTTGGGTTTAAAGGAGGGAACTATTATCTATTGGCTAAAAAACCAATTAAATGAGGGAACTATTATCTTTTAAAAAACACGTGGGCTTGGGTTTGGTTTGGTGGCTTGGGTTAAGGAGGTTTACTTTGGTTTTGAGAGGTAAGCCGGTTAGATTTGTTTTAACTAAAGTTAAGTTTCTATTTCTTGTGGGGTTAAATCTGACATTAGCTACATAGACAAATGGTAGTTTATAATTGGATGGGAGAACTACTTCATCGCATCCACGTGGTCCTCCGTTGGGTTTAATAATTTCTCATTTAAGATCTTGTATGTGGTTATTCCATGTTGTAAATGATACTGTCATGACCCAAATAATTATTGTTCATGGTAGTGCTTACAATAAGTGCAAGACACAAATTATATTGCCTAAAACCACGGGAGAGAATTAATATAAAAAAAAGCTTGAGAATGATGGAGGAAAAGAGAACTTTTTATGGTTGTTGTTTTCATTAGTTACCCCGTTATACTTCTTTTTGTAACCCACCCCAAGTAATGTATATATAACACACATTTGTAGGCTCACTCTTTTATTAGGTCACAACCCGTAAGAGGCTCACTCCATAAGATAAGCACAAGAGATATCTTTTCTAAGTACTCCATTCTAATAAATGTTTCAAATACCATTAAAAAAATTTAATGTAAATTTAGTTCCCCCCCACCCCTCCCTTTTTTTATAATTCTTTTGTTTTTTTCCTTTGCTATCTTGTTGTCTCTCCTTTTTCCCCCCTCAAATTTTTTTTGGAAAGGGTCTGAATAAGTTAAACGTAAATTTAAAAAAAAAAATACATTTTTAATCTCAAACAATAGTAAAAAATAGTAGGAGATATTTTGTTATCTTTAATATAACCCGTTCAAGGGATTTCTTCCTATGAGTTTTTGATATGTTAGGAACGGAACTACTACACCTTCGACTTGAGGATTTTTTTTATATACCTTAAAAAAATTAAATTTTAAATTAATATGAGTTGTAACCACTTGAACTAAGGGTGGTCAGACCAACCTGGACATGAGATAGTTTTTTAATATACCTTTAAAAAAATTAAATTTTAAATTAATATGAGTTGTTGACCACTTTAGAAAAAAAAAAAGTCTTGACCACCTTAAAAAAAACTTGAATACCCTAAATAAATATTTGAGCTCATTAAAAATAAAATTTGAACTCTCCAAAATTTTGGCTCATTAAAGATTGAACCAAAAAAATTATGATGCATTTAGTTTAAATGCTAGATCAATAGTTTAATGATTACTTGGTTGTGTATATTTTTCATTAAAGATTGAACCAAAAAAATTATGAAATTTTTTAATGCATTTTGTTTAAATACTAGATCAATAGTTTAATAATTACTTGGTTGTGTACATTGAAAAAATATACATGTTATATTCAAGTTTTATTTTTATTAAATTTTTTTGATGACCACTCTTAACTTTTCAAGTTTTATTTTTACTAAGGGCACGGTACACTGTAATAGAACCTGTAATGGAATAGCTATTCATGGGGAATAGGTATTCAGTTGTTTGGTTGTGTTTTGTTGCAGGGAATAGCTATTCATAAAGAAATGACTATTCTTTAAAATAAGGAATAGTTATTCTTTTAAAAAACTATGTAATTTCTATTCCTTAACCCTGCAAATTAAAATTCCTAAAATCTCCTTGGCTCCCGCATCAACTCTCTCTCTCTCTCTCTCTCTCTCTCTCTCTCTCTCTCTCTCTCTCTCTCTCTCTCTCTCTCTCTCTCTCTCTCTCTCTCTCTCGCCATGCTAGATTTAGACCCACAAACAACAATTAGGTAGGTCCCTTTTTAACTGCTATATTTCTCTAGCAAACACCCTCAACGAGTATTGATATCTTGCTAGTCCTTGGGATATTAATAGATGATTATGGAATTGAAGGATTGCAGTTGGACATTTGACAATAGTTTTTTTTTTTTTTTTTTTTTTTTGAGAAAGATAATTCGACAAAACTAGGTATTTTATTATAGAATGAAAACAACAAAGTACAAATGAAGGTCCAAATCAGAAAACAATATTACAATCCACGAGAGTTGGGGATATTTGCCATTTCTTTTTAATATTAGTATTAATAAAAAAATTATATTAATTTATCTTTTCCATTTTTTATGGGGATATTTGCCATTTCTTTTTTGAATCATTAGCTTTTTCCTCTCAATCATTTTTGTTTTTAACATTTATGTAGATATTAATTTTGAACAAACAAAACATGTATTAATTGTAAAATTATTTAATTTATAGTCATAAAATGTTAACAGTAGAACCACAAAAATTCTAAATATAAATTTAAAAAAGAAGGGTATTTTAGGAAATTTAATTTAACTGGGCTTTCACTTCAACATCTTTATTTTGTTCTCACCAAACAAATGAATAGTAATAATTATTTCATTACAACTTCTTTTATTCCTTGTAATATTTATTCATATTCCTATGTAATTACTATTATAATGTACCAAACGTGCCCTAAGTTTTTTTTAATTATCACCCTTAACTTGAACCAAATTTTCACTTCTTCATTATAGAATGCAATAGGTAGGGAAACCGAAGGCGGGTCCAAAGAGCCAATGATGGTTTGCCACAACCGTTATACCTTATAAGCAGTCAAAATCATTTTTAGAGAAATGTTATACTCAATTGTCAACTTTTTGAGACCACTTCAATGGATTATAACTATATAATTTTTTTTTTCTTTCTAACTCCATCTTATAATTACTTGAAGTGTATAAGGCAGGGAATTACATACATCTGAAAGAATAATCAAACTTGAAGAGTTCTCACTCTCAAAAAAAAAAAAATGAAAAGTTCTAGAAAGTAAAAATCCTCATTAAAAACAAGAAAAAAAAAAGACATAATAATATATTGAAGATGTAGAAAGCTAGGACAACTACTTCTCTTACTGCCTTGGCCCTTGCTATCAAATGAAATCAAGTATTATTATCACTAAAATTTAGAGATATGGGAGTTATTCAAAAAAAAAAAAAAAATCATCAAGGTATAGTGAATTACAATTTAATTTAAATAACGTTATTTTCTTAGATATATACAGTTTTTTTAGATCTCCACATCCATAATTTTTATGTCATAAAAAAAATTACTATACTAAACAATGCTATTCCTATTTCCTAGGGCTTTATTAAAAGAAAAAAGAACGGTAAAATGTTGAAGAATCATTTAAAGGAAAAGGAAAAAAAAAAAGAAAAAGAAAAAAAAAGAGGTTCTACTATTGGCCTACTTTGTTGGGGCCATATTTCGCATATTTTTATTTTTGCGTATTTGTAGTTTCGCACTTGTTTAGTCCCTCGATTCCCAAGTAATAAGAAAGACGATAGAGTCTTGCCTTTCCTTCTCCTAGAGAGTAGAGATTTGTTCCATGATTTTCTTGCTCAAGCTTCTTGATCAGGGAATGAATTACTCTCGCCTACACCCTACCACAAATAAAATTTCTTCATCCATGAACAAAAACATATAAAGATGACACTTTTTAAACCACAATTTTTACATTATTTTAAATAACGATATTAAAAATCTCCAACCAAATGGGCCCATAGATTCTTGGAAAAGATAATAGACACTTTCTTATAGTTTGCCCATTCAAATTAAAAACTTAAATATAATTCTGCTAGAGATATTAATATATTATTATAAAATTAATTGAAGGTAAATTGAGATTGAAGCAAGGAAGTGGTTGAATTCACCGGCGGATGTCAAGCTATGACCCATGATCGAGTTATTTATTTATTTATTTTTATCCGAGATGGAATTCTATTCTAGAATGATCTAAGTGTATATCTGGAGATTTGAACCATGACATTTGTCCCACACATCCTATAAGCACTTATACCATTATTTCAAAGGTGTACTGTGGTATGAATGAGTTTATAAGTGCCCCTTAATACGTCAATGAGATGTATATTATGAAAGGATGTGGATCCAACATTTAATTTCTTTTTTGCTTACTTTCTTTAAGATTTTCACATAAGTTTTTGAAACTTGAAAATCTCTGCATTATATTTTGTCATCATTTAAATATAGTATATATATTTTTAAAAATAAAATTTTAGAATTATAAATAATGATAACTTTCTTTTAGAGATATTAATAATGATAAATTGAGAAGTTCATGTTTGTTGACTTTATTCAGTGACAAATTGGTATGTATTTATTTATTATTTTAATGTATCTTTTCAAGACTTAATTGTAATTTGAGGTAGATGTATTTGAACCTCATCTGCTATTTTGGAAAGCTGCATTCCTAGTGATCTCATGACCTCAGGTGACATGCATAGCCCATGAGACACATGTGGCAGGATGGGCAATTCGCGACCACCAAACTGTGACAAGGTCTCGAATTGCATGATCTTTGTACTCTGCTCTTTGTACATTTCCTAGCTAGTGTATATCTGTCAGCACACACACACAACTAAGAGGCATGTTAATGGCTCCTGATAAGGGTCTTAACAAACCCTAGTTGATACAATACACATCCAAGAGAGGCCATTTGAATGTAAGAAAAGAGAGAGCTTTCTTGTTTGAGCAAAAATAAACTTCATTATCTCTTTTCCATCTCTTTCAATCTTTGATTGAGATATTATATTCCTTCATCTCACCCAAACAAATAGACCTTGTGAGTTGAGTGAAGGTTCATGGAAACTTGAGAAGCCACATTCAAAATTCAATTCATTTTGGTAGTGTTTTAATTAATGCTTCAATGGAGGGTCTCTAATAAGCTAGAAAGAGAGAGGACTCAGAGCAGTTGGTAGCTAGTTGGAGCTTGGAGGGCTCAAATACATATAGGCTTGTGGGCTTGGAGCGTTCATAGTGTTCTTATGTATTGCAATTATCTTGTCTAGTGGATGTTTTTGACGGGTGGTCGGGGGGAGAGGTTTTCTAGCTAGTGTTATAGGTTTTCCTCTTTCTAAATACTTATTGGTGTTTGGTTTGGTTTGCTTGCTTTTCCCTCATTTTCATTGTGCTTTAGTTTTGTTATGCATTGTTTAGTATAGCTTTTGTTATATGGAAATGGGCTAATCATTTGCACTTAGACAAATATCATTAGTTTAGTTTAATAGTGATTAAGCCGTAAAAAACATGGTTTAGGGTTCTAAATATTTGTTAAGGTTACTATAACATCTTTCATTAATGATGTTAGAATTCACCGTATTTTTAATAAAACAATAGGAAACCAAACAAATCTTTATTAAATTAGATCAAATTTTATCTAAATAAATTTTAATTATACTATCAATATATATATTTTCAGTAAATTATCTAATTTAAATTATTATTATTTTTCTTGATAAAAGGTTAGAATATTTTTTATTAATTCAGAATATATCTTACTTGTGTATTGAACGGGTTAAATCCACACACACACACGCACAAAAAGAATAAAGAAAAAAGAAAAACAAAACCCAAAAACCAAAAACCAAATACACCACAAAGTATTAGAACTCATTTCTCATTGAAGTTTTAATCGGCTAAAAAAGGTTTCTCTATCGCTAAGAAAGTGCTCTAACTTCTCTTAGGTAGTAGAATTGGAGTTCCTTCATTTTGAAAGCTTGTTGTTTTTCCACGTATTAACAGTGTTAATACGTGGACTAGTTGGGTTTTCTTTCAAGGGGTTTGGGAAATAGTTTTATTATTTTTCTTTCTCCTCTTCCTGATCTGCGGTTCAAAGTCTGATATGTCCACAATCAAGGAACTGACACAAACTTGGACTAAGTTTACACTTTCAGAGAGGAAGGGACCTGGATGTTGTCTAGAGAATGATCTTAGCTCTCAAGACCACTTTATTGCAGTAAAGTTTCTAACGAAAAAGGGCCCTCAACATTGATTTAATAGTGTACAGGCACTAGGGCCCCAGGCCCAACCTGACCTGGCAGCCCAACCCACCTCTCATCCCCACTTCGGACCTTTAGCCTTGACCCGGACATCTCAGGACCCAATTTAGGCCCAAGAGCTGAAATAAGACCACGCTAGCTTGAATACCTCAAGCAAACCCCCCCCCCCCCGATCACTTCTGACCTGGTCGGGAGAGTTATTACTTGGAAACGCCTTGCACTCAGCTGCTCAGTAGTGCCTTTGAGAACATTGCTGCCGAGCAGGCTTTTGAAAGTGGGAATCAATTCCAATACCACTTCCACCTTCCTGATGGAGCGTCCACTTTGAGATGATAGAATTGGTTCCCTATTCGCACTAGTAAGGGGGAGTAATCATAGCTCCTCCACTTATCCTAGCCTATAAATAGGAGAAGAGAATGAGAAAAAGGGGATTGGCAATTCTAGAGAGAACAAAGAGGGGGAAGAGAACAATTATTCTGAGGAAGAAAGGGAGTGATACTTTGAGGTAAAGAGAAGAGTTGGAGGAAACAGAAGTGTACTTAGGTTGCTGAGCATAGGACTGCCCATAGTAGGAAACCTAAAGCCCACAATACAAATAGATTGTGAGCCCAAGTAGAGGATGAGTCCAACAACCATATTTTGGGTACCCACAATTGTCACAGTCTGTGGGGATCTCCTACGAAGCTGTGGTTCTGCCAGGGCGCGCACGGGAAAATGTCAAGAGGACAATCTGGGAGCTATGCTGAAAATGGCTCTGGGAGCTCTTCTCGAGGATCCACCTGGCAGGAAAGAAGGTAGAAGCGATGCGAAGATAGGGAGTATAAGGAGCAAGGGCAGTCCGGATTCCGAAAGGGGTCGTTTCAAACGTATCAGATAGTGTCTGGCGCCTCGAGGCGCAACCATTTCAACAGAAGGGATGAAGAGCTTGAGCAGAGGGATGAAAAGCTTAAGTGTCTACGTAGGTTGGTGAGGGATTTGGAGTTAGAAGCAAGAGGTAGGTGTAGAAGAAAGGACCACGAGGAGCTACAGGAAGGGTCGGCTAGTGTAAGGGCCATCATGGAGCAGGTTCACATCAATCTGGATCTCATCGCCATCGGTATCGCTTGCGAGAATATGCAGACCAAGATTCGATTTGCCCGAAGGAGCGATGACCCCGAAACGCTGCCATGGATGCTATGAGCCACGCATTACGCCAAGCGGCTTGATCACCATTCTTAAGAGAAATTGAACGGGCCCCTATGCCAAGCAGATTTACACGGCTACCATTCAATTCTTACTATGTAAAGATAGATCTCGTAGAGCATGTAAGCCACTATATTCAAATGATATCTTTGCATACTCACAATGACGCGTTAATGTGTAAGGTATTTCCTTCAAGTCTCGATCCCATTGCGCTGAGATGGTTCAATAGGTTAAGGAAAGGCTCGATTCACAGTTTTCCCAAGTTGATTGAAGAATTTGGTGTCTGGTTCATGACTTGCAGCCGGGTTCCACAACCCGTGGACATGTTGTTGTCAATGAAAATGGGGGCTGGGGAAACCCTCTATAGCTACGCTAACCGATACTGGGAGCTGTACAATGAGATTGGCGGAGATAATGAAAAAATCACGGCGAGTACTTTTCAGATGAGGTTACCCGAGGATTCCGAATTGCGAGATTCGTTGACAAGAAGGCCTCTCGAAGATATGAGGTAGCTGATGAGGCATATTGAAGAATATAAACGGTTGGAGGATGATCAATTATAGAGTAAAGGCAAGGCCCCAGTCATAAATCATCCTCGGTAAAGTGGTTTACAGTCCAAACCCCCGAGGGATTTGAGGATTCAAGAGCCAGGGCCACAGATGGGGGAAGTGAATGTAGCCTTCAAGGAGCCGGTGCACAGGATTATGGATCGAATCAAGAATAAGCCATACTTCCGGTGGCCGAACAAGATGGGGGGGGGGGGGCGACCTTTCAAGGAGGAATCAGGATTTGTACTATACTTATCATAGGGACAAGGGGCACACC
The DNA here is from genome assembly GCF_001633185.2 of Quercus lobata. Taxonomy (NCBI): domain Eukaryota; kingdom Viridiplantae; phylum Streptophyta; class Magnoliopsida; order Fagales; family Fagaceae; genus Quercus; species Quercus lobata. Next base: position 55,957,178 of record NC_044907.1, on the reverse strand, counting down.
ACTGAACAGTGCAGACTGTTAACCACATGATGATGATGCCTTGGTGGTTGCAACTCGAATAAATGGTTTCATAGTAAAGAGAGTGTTGATAGATCAGGGGAGTGGTGCCAAGGTGATGTATCCCGACCTGTTCAAAGGGCTTAACCTGAAGAATGAAGATCTCTTCAGGTACGATACACCCTTGATGGGGTTTAACGGCCGTATAGTGATCCTAGAAGGGCAGATCTCGCTTCTTGTGAATATGGAAGGTGAGGAGGTGGTGGTAACATTCATAGTGGTCGCTTCTTTCTCCCCGTATACTACGATCCTTGGAAGGTCGTGAATTCATGCCATGGGGGTTGTACCGTCCACCCTGCATGTAAAGACCAAGTTCTGCACCAAGCAGGGAATTGCCTAGTAAGGGGCAATCAACAAGTGGCCAGGCAGTGCTTGGTGGCCACAGTTGACCGAGGAATCAAGCAAAAGGAGTCAACTGAGGAGACTCCCTTATAGCAATTACAGGTACCCTAAGAGGAAGTAGGGGTTAGCTGTGTCGAGGACCTACTAAGAGTGAAGATATTACCGGATGATGACAGGAGTTTTCTGATTAGAGCAAATGTGAAGGACGAAGAGAGGGTAGAAATGTTGTTGTTTCTTGTACAGAAAGTAGACGTGTTCGCTTAGAGCCTGTACGAGGTACCCGGGGTGGACCCCATGTTCATAGTTCACAAGCTCAACGTGGATCTCTTGTACCCTCCCAAGAAGCAAAAATCGAGGAGATCAACTAAGGAGCATGTCGATGCTGTCAGGCAAGAGGTCAAGAGGTTGAAGGAAGTCGGGGCTATAAAAGAGATTTTCTTCCCAAAATGGCTTGTAAATACCGTGGTAGTAAAAAAAAAGAACGATAAATGGAGGGTCTGCATTGACTTTACTAACCAAACCAAGCATGTCCAAAGGATCCGTTTCCAATGCCGAAAATTGATCAGCTGGTAGATGCCACCTATGGGCACTCAAGGATGAGCTTTCTGGACGCTTTTCAGGGTTATCATCAAATTTCCCTGGTTGTTGAGGACCAGGAGAAGACAGCATTTATAACCCCTAATGCCAACTATCACTATACCGTGATGCCGTTCGGGTTAAAGAACGCCGAGGCCACATATCAATAGATGATGACAAGAATGTTCAGGGACAAGATTAGGCGTACAATTGAGGTGTACATTGATGATATGGTGGTGAAAAGTAAATAGGAAACGCAGCACATTGATGATCTTAAAGGGGTGTTTAAAGTACTTCGACAACACAAGCTACGTCTCAATGCCGATAAGTGTGCTTTCGGAGTAGGGGTTGGCAAGTTCCTAGGGTATTTGATCACTAACCAAGGAATAGAAGTCAATCCCGACCAGATTGAAGTAGTGAAACGCCTTAAACCACTGAGCAATCCAAAGGAAGTCCAAGTACTGACCAGAATGTTAGCTGCCCTTAATCAGTTCATTTCCAAGTTCGCCAACCGCTGCCATCCATTTTACTAGCTTTTGAAGAAGTGGAAGGAATTCCAATGGAGTGAAGAGTGTGAAAGAGCCTTTCAGGAATTGAAAGAATATTTGGTGCAGGCACCTATGTTGACAGCCCCAAAACCTGAGGAGGATTTATTCATGTATCTCTCAGTATCCGAGCATGTCATAAGTGCCGTGCTTCTAAGAGACCAAAGAGTACAACAACCAGTATACTACATCAGCAAGACCCTAGTCGACGCGGAGACGAGGTACTTACCACTGGAGAAGTTGGTGTTAGCCCTTGTACATGCTACATGGAAGCTACCCCATTATTTCCAAGCCCACACCGTTTATATGCTGACTGAATATCCTTTACAATCCTTGCTGAAGAGATCTGATTTCACAGGCCGGATAGCTAAATGGGGGACTCAACTCGGTTCTTTTGAAATTAGGTATAGACCAAGAAGTTCAGTGAAAGGCTAGGTACTAGCCGATTTTACTGCGGAATTTTCCTCGAGGAAGGACGTCGAAGTGATTTGTCATGTGGATATCCAAACGTGGAGGGTATTTGTGGACAGTGCGTCTAGTGCAAGGGGGGCTGGGGCCGGGATTGTTATCATCACTCCAGAAGGGATAAGGTTGGAACATTCTTTCATGTTGAGGTTTAGGGCTTCCAACAACGAAGCCAAGTATAAAGCCCTCATTGCCAGATTGAGAGCCGTTCTGGATTTGGGTGCATAGGAAGTAGAAATTTACTTAGATTCCTGATTGGTGGTTAGTCAGGTGAAGGGCAGTTTTGAAGCCCGAGATTCTCGAATGAAGAAGTACTTGAAAATGGTAAGGCGGGTTATGAATTAGTTTCTAAAGGCAAAAATGATCCAATTGGCTCGGGGGCAGAATCGACATGCGGACTCTCTGGCCACATTAGCATCGTCGATGACGGAGGAGGTACCTCGGATAATCAAGGTGGAGCTCATAGTGGAACCAAGTATCAATGCCGCGATAGGTGTTTCAGTGGTAATAACATTAGAGCCATGTTGGATGGACCCAATCATTGACTTTTTAGCTGAAGACCGAGTTCTGAATGATGAAAAGGAGGCTAGCAAGGTACGTCGAGCTGCCGCTTGGTATTGGTTATCAACAAACTGCAAACTGTACCAGAGGTCTTTTGGGGGGCCATATCTTTTATGCTTGTGCCTCGAGAAAGTTAATGAGCTCTTGGTCGATCTACACGAGGGGATGTGCGGCAGTCATGTAGGGGGACGATCATTGGCACACTGAGCGATGACCCAAGGGTTCTGGTGGCCACAGATGCAGAAGGACGCTGCCGAATACGTGCGGAAGTGTGAACAATGCCAAAAGCACGCCCCGTTGATCCACCAGCCAATAGGTTATCTAAACTCAGTTAGCAACCCCTGGCCCTTCGCACAGTAGGGGCTGGACATTCTCGGCTTGTTCCCTCGGGCCACGGGCAATCGAAGGTTTGTTCTAGTAGCTATGGATTACTTCACCAAATGGACGGAGGCCGAGGCATTGGCTAATATTTAGGACGTAAATGTTAAGAAGTTTGTGTGGAGAAATATAATCACGAGATATGGGGTGCCGGACTCCCTTGTATCTGATAATGGGCTACAGTTTGATAGTAAAGCCTTCCGTGAGTTTTGTAGTGATCTTGGCATCAAAAACAAATACTTCACCTTGGCCTACCCTTAGAGCAACGGCCAGGTTGAAGCCGTCAACAAAACAATCATGAATGAATTGAAGAAAAGATTGGAAGGAACGAAAGGCAAGTGGGTTGAGGAGCTACTAAACGTTCTATAGGCATACTGAACAACCCCTAGAAGGTCCACGGGAGAAACCCTATTCTCCCTAACTTACGGGGTGGAGGCTGTCATACCAACCGAGATAAACCTATGTAGCACACGGGTTACAGGGTTTACCCCTGCCCCGAATAACGAATTGATGGTGAAGCATTTGGATTTGCTAGAGGATTGTTGAGAGTCAGCAACTATATGGCTAGCTGAGTATCAGCAGAAGCTTGTCCGACGATATAACCAGAATGCGAAGACACAAGAATTTGGCGCTGGGGACTTGGTGTTGCGAAAAGCAATAGGACATATGCGGGACACTAATGCGGGGAAGTTAGCCCCAACCTGGGAAGGGCCCTATAAAGTTATCGCCATCGCTGGTACGGAGGCGTACTAGCTAGAGGACTTGGACAATAGACCGATTCCCTGGCCATGGAACGCCCACAATCTAAAGAAATTTTACCACTGACTATCAATATGCGGGGGTATGGACTGAGTGTAATGTGATGTGTGCATATTATTGATTAATACAACAGTGATATTTATCCATGCAAATAATTACCCTACATTTTCCTAGAGTCAACGTATGTCAAATTTAGATATTATCGCTGAGGAGCCAATTCTTTCTAGACACAGGTGATCTCTTCCAAGCTGGTCCCGGCCACCATGCATGCCTGGATATTACCCCGCCTTTTGAAGATAAATAAGAAAGCAATTTCAATCACCGATCAGAGGCAAACCGGGATTAAACTACCCGGTCATTTGGAATATGTGTATATATAAAAGAAAAAGACAATCAAAGAAAATGACCGAAATAATAACTTAGTAGCAAACATTCATAAACACAATTAAAGCAGGCAAATAAAGATTAAACCAATGTTTTGTCACTATAACCCGGTGACTGTAGGGAAATAAAACTTAGGAAAGTAAGAGTTAAACCATTGTTCCGTCACCACAACCTGGTGACTCTAGGTAAACCAAACAAATAAAAGAAAAGTAAACAGGGATAAAACATAAAAGCAAGTTAAAGACATAAGTATCAAACGGCAGGATCGGTGGGCAGGAGAAAGTTTACATCTCCAGTATGTTGGTCGGTTATATCTTCAGGTGGTTGAGCTATTGTGGGAGGCTGGGTTTGAGCGCCCTTAGGGTGATCTCCAGCACGGAGGTCGCTAGTGACTTCTAGGTTAACTAACTCCACGTAGGAGTCAATTTCCTGCACCAGCTCCCTCATGCTGGCTATTTCTTCTTCCTCATCGACATTTGGGGGATTCTGAATGGGGGGAGCGAGGTTCAGGAAAGGGATCTGGTCGGGTTCCTTAATGGAGAATCCTCAGGAACCCCCTCAGCTTGTAGGGTGGCCAGCCACCCCTCCCTGAACACGAGCCTCTAAGCTTGGCGGATGACAAGTTCCACAGAATTTTCTGCATCAACGAAGCCTTCATTGTACCACTTGTTCTCACAAGCCTTCAAAGCCGCCTTCAGGTCGGCAATCTCGTCAGCTTGTGCAAGATTCAGGCTCTCTGCCTCCGCCAGTTTAAGCTCGGTTCCCCCGAGCTTTTCTCCAGCTCCGCCCTCCCTTTTTCTTCCAATGCTCGAGCCTTCTCCAATGCTTGCACCTTCTTTTCAGCAACCTCGACAACCTTTTTCTGGTCCTTCGCTATGGCCTCCACTACATCCTTGAGGGCCTTCTCTCGTTCAGCTTCCTCAGTAGCCACCCTCAACCTCCCATCAATAAAATGGGTCAACTGCGAGGCATGATTACATAAAAGCCACAACTGTAAAGAAAAAGGAGAATATGCACACTTCATAGTAAATGGAAGATGAGTAGGAAGATATGTTACCGCTATAGTATGCCACTGTAAGTGCTTGGCCAACAATTCATCATCCGCACCCGAGAAGAAATGGACATCTTCGGGTAGCAGCAGTCCATGGACCAGACTTTGGGCCACTCGCTCCCTTTCTTCCTGTGCCTACACCCTTACACCCGTAGTTATCGGTAATGGCTTACCACCAAGTGTGTAGGTGGGCCACCAGCCAGGCTCCTACTGTGAAGAGGAGGCAATGTGAGACCCGACCTATGAGGTTGGCTGGGCATCACCACGGGATTATCGGATAGTAAGCCCACTAGAGGCTCGAGGAAGGGTCCTTGATGGCGTGTCCCCTACACCAGCGACGGGTTGCTCAATTGTGCGTTACCTTTTCCAGAAGCAGCTGGAGAGAGGAGGTGGAAAGGGATTCGGATCCCTGCCTTGGGGTTCTTGCTGTTGGACTGCTGACCGGGCATCAGGCACGAACCGGTCAACTGTTAGTGCACGTCTCGTCACCATTTCTTCTTCGTCAAAATCGGATTCAGCTCCCGAGGACTATATGAATTCGGCTGTTGTCGGCTCAGTAACTTACACTAAAGCTTTAGGCTCCTCAACAGGCATGTGGACTCGACGGCTTCGAGGCACTCGTTTAGCTGATTCGTCTCTCACTGGTGCAAGATCTTCTGCAATGATGTATCTAAGGCCTAGGTCTTGAGCTTCACTGACTGTCAGGGAAGGCAGTAGGAAGTTGGCATGCCGAATGTCAATATATGACAGCAGCAGGCTATCCACCAACAAAGTTGACCCAAAAGGCTACCAGGTGGTATAAACAGGGTTGCAGCCGAGGATCAAATGCGATTCCCGGAGTTGCCCATCAGTGTGCACGAATATTCCTGACTGGAGTATGAAATTCAAGTCTCTCACGTGCACTACTCTAAGATTTGGCCTGAACCTTTTGCTTTCTGCATCAAAACAAAACAAAATTTGGTTAGTGCCTACTTGGGCAAAATAATCAAGGATAAACACAATTAAAAAGAAAAAAAGTATAGATGCTCGAAACCGACCGACATCGCGCGGCGATAGCAAACAGGGGAGCTCATTGGCAAGCCAATTACCGCTCACCAGGACAAACTCTCCTACTGAGTTTCAGTTGGAATCAGGCAAGCATGATATAATCCGTACCCGCATGTCTCTAGTTTTTAAATAATAGTCGAACCTAATGTTTCTGCATAGACTATACATAAAGTTGATGTCGTTATGGTTTAATTGCAACCCGTATATTTGGTTTAGTCTACTTACACAACTCATAACTCAGTAAAAATTGGGGGGGAGTTAGTCGGGGCAAAGGCCATAAAACCTAAGGGTACTTATGATCAGAGGGTCCATAAGGAACCTAACCCCACCCTTAAGAATGTACATCAAAGGAAAGAATGCTACATTGGGATTGGAATATCTATGGAGAGCAATATCGCCTTCATGACAACAGGTGATATCAACATCTCCAAAAATGCCAAAGGCTGCTCTAAAATCAGCCAAGGCTGCCTCAGACGCAAGGAGGTGAGAATATCCCATTCCGAAATTCTAGAATGAAGAAAAATTGAAAGAAAAGGGAGGAGTAAAGAGAACTTACTTTGGGCTCTAAGAAGTGATATGGACTGAAGTGTTTTACGCACAGGAGGAATATGCTCGGCAGAGAGGAAATCGAAGGAGAGAGGATGTAAAGAGTGAAATGAAAAAACTGTGGAAACTATTTATAGGAGTGAAGGCATATAATGAAAGAGGCGGGAAAAACCCTTTTGGATTCTACTTGTAACTACCACATGCGTGAGCTCAAGCTACAAACCGTCAGATTATGACGACGGTTAGATATAACAGGGTGGCATAGCGCTCTTTTTGAGAAAGCATTAATGGTTGTCTCGTCCATTCAATAGCTGATGGTTGGGCTTCCTAAGGAGTTACCAGCACCACGCAAATTTTCATTGATTCGCTCTCGGAAGCCAGGCACGAATCAAGGGGGGGCTATTGTACGGGCACCAAGGCCCTAGGCCCATAGGGCCTAGGGACCTGACTTGGCAGCCCAACCCACCTCTCATCCCCACTTTGGACCTTTATCCTCGACCCGGACACCTTAAGATCCAATTTGGGCCCAAGAGCTAAAATAAGACCACGCTAGCTTGAATACCTCAAGCAAACCCCCCGATCACTTTTGACCTAGTCGGGAGAGTTATTGCTTGGAGATGCCTTGCACTCAGTTGCCCGATAGTGCCTTTACCGAGCAGGCTTTTGAAAATGGGAATTAGTTCCAATGCCACTTCCACCTCTCGATGGAGCATCTGCTTTGAGATGATAGAATTGGACCCCTATTCGCACCGGTAAGAGGGAGTAATCATAGCTCCTCCACTTATCCTAGCCTATAAATAAGAGAAGAGAATGAGAAAAAGGGGGTAGGCAATTCTAGAGAGAACAGAGAAGGGGAAGAGAACAATTATTCTGAGGAAGAAAGGGAGTGATACTTTGAGGTAAAGAGAAGAGTTAGAGGAAATAGGAGTGTACTCAGGTTGCTGAGCATAGGACCACCCATAGTAGGAAACCCAAAGCCCACAATACAAATACATTGTGAGCCCAAGTAGAGGTTGAGCCCAACAGCCATATTTTGGGTACCCACAAATAGCAAGAACGTTTACTCCTCTTTGGCAATTATGAAATGGGTTTCAGGTTCATAACGTCGGAGAGCATAAAGTTTTGTTCATCTTTGACAATGCCGCTGATGTTGATAAGGTGCTAAGTGCTGAACCTTGGAGTTTCAACAAACACCTTGTGATCATGTAGCATTATGATAAAAGTAAGGCGGTGGAAGAACTTAGTTTCGATAAGACACTGTTTTGGGTGCAAGTCTGTGGGTTGCCATATCATTTTATGAATGTAAAAGCTGTTGAAAAACTATGTGAAGTCCTTGGCTAGGTAATTTATTCCATTGATCCTACAGAAATTGAGGGAGGAAACTGGTGTGGTTGTCTAGAACACGATGGTAGGGATTGTAATCTATGGTTAAAGAGTAAAGGTAGGTTAACTGAGGATCAAAATCAATTCGATCAAAGTCTCCATGCGACGCTGTTTGCCCCGTCAAGGAAGACTGTCATCTCTGTTCCAAGATTCTATAAATCCAAATTGGGCTCATCGTCGAAGTAGTTCATCGTGAGACAGAGAGTAAGGCTGAACTAGTGGTGATGAATAATGACGCCCCGATTCCTGATTCCGATCCGGTGAAGTTCAACAATTAGGACAGTCCAGGTCATGTTACTTACCAGAAATTAAGGGATGAAACCGTTACCATGGAGTCGGGAAAAGTAACACATAACGTATGGGAATACAAAGATGGTCTAATCGGTGATTTTTCAATCCTCAATTGATTTCGGGGATTCATTACTCTAATAATCAAGGAATTGTATCCTCACTCGATTTATTTGGTGCCAAAATTAATGGGATTGATTCCGAGCTGAGTAAATTTGATCCCATTAAAGACCCAGCTGAATATAGTAATATTTCCCAAGATGCCATTAGTAAGTCACGTGAGAAGCAAGAGCAAGACAAGTCACCACAATTTCAATGTAAGTGGACTCGAGTGGCAAGGAAAGACACAGAGAATGAAACACAAAAAAAAAGGCAAAGAAAAGAGGGGAGGGCAACGCAGGAACCAAAAGTGCTGAGAAGAGAGTTTTTTCACAAATTGGTGATCTTTTTGAATTACCATGCAAGAAGAAGTAGGTTGTAAGGGAGGATGAAGTCTCAATTTTACCAATGGCGGAGGTTGGTAACTAGCCCTGCCAAGAATCATGAATCTCACTGTTTGGAACTATCGTGGGCTTGGGAACTTACGTACAAGGAAGGAGCTTGGAGATATTATCTGGGCAAAAGATCCCTCTGTAGTGTTTATAGCCGAAACACTTACAAATGAAGCAAGGCTAGATCGAGTATTGCAGGATATTGATTTTGATAAAAATGGTTGGTTCCTAAGGAAGGCCGTGGGGGTGGTCTTGTTCTCTTTTGGAAAGCATCAATTAATTTAACAGTGGAAGATTCGTCTAAGTATTATGTTGATGTATGTATTGACAAGAATACTGAGCAAGAATGGAGATTTACAGGTTTTTATGGTGAACCAGAAACATCAAGAAGAAGTGAAGCTTGGGACAGTTTACGTAGGTCAAACCACCACCCAAATACCCCATGGCTTTATGCGGGGGATTTTAATGAATTAGTACGATAAGACGAAAAATTAGGAGGAGCAATCCGATCCAATAATCAGATGCAGTTGTTCAGAGATGTCCTAGATGAGTGTGGATTTATGGACCTTGGATTTGTCAGTCCTAAATTCACTTGGAATAGACACTTTGAAGATGGACAGTCAATCTGGGAAAGACTGGATAGAGGTTTGGCAAATAATGCTTGGTTCCAAAAATTTCCAGGGTCACGTGTTCACCACCTCCGTTGTGATTCATTAGATCATGTTCCATTATTCATAAATTTGTCAGGCCTAGAACCTCCACCAAGGAAAAAGTGCTTCAGGTTTGAGGAGATGTGGCTTTCAGATAATCGTTGTGGGGAGACAGTTGAAGCTTCTTGGTGTTCCTTAATCAGTGAAATAGATGATAGTGCTATTATTAAAAAGGTGGAAAGGTGTGGGAAAGATTTGGCTTGGTGGAATCGAAATATTTTTGGGAATGTTAGATTAGAATTAGGAAGGAAAAGGAAGATGTTGGTTCAAGCTGAAATGGAAGCAATGAGTAGTGGACTAAATTTTCGGTCAGAGAACTAAAGCATGAGATAAATATTCTCTTAGATAGAGAAGCCTGGATGTGGAAACAGTGATCACATGTTCTTTGGTTGTCTAATGGCGATAGCAATACAAAATTTTTCCACACTAAAGCAACCCAGAGACATAGGAAAAATATTATTGGAGGCATAAGGGATGATCATAATTCTTGGCAGCAAAATCCAGAAGATATAGAATCTATTATTCTGAAGTACTACCAAAATTTGTTCTCCACTTCCACTCCAGTAAATCAAGCCGCTACGATGGATCATATACCACAAGTCATAACTAAAGAGATGAATCAATTGCTAATTGGAGAATTCATGGAACATGAAGTTGTAGCAACTTTGAAACAAATGGCACCGCTTAAGGCACCAGGTCCTGATGGCATGCCTCCATTGTTTTACCAACACTTTTGGCAAACAGTGAATCAAGATGTTATTAGCTCCATCCTTTCCTGGCTAAATTCCGGTACATTGCCTCATCTTGTTAACCATACTTTTACTACTCTCATTCCAAAAATAAAAAATCCAGAGTATATTACTGAGTATTGACCTGTTAGCTTGTGCAATGTGTTGTATAAGATTTTTTCAAAAGTTCTAGCTAATAGATTGAAGAAGTTGTTACCCACAATTATCACTGAACACCAATCTGCTTTTACTAAGGACCGTCTCATCACTGATAATATCCTGGTGGCTTTTGAGACCCTTCATAGTATGAAAAATTATAATTCTGGAGATAATGGCTTTATGGCTTTCAAGCTTGATATGGGTAAAGCTTACGATCGGGTGGAATGGTCTTTTCTTGAAAATTTGATGAGAAAAATGGGTTTTTGTGAAAAATGGATTGGCCTAATGATGGAGTGTGTTAGGACGGTATCTTATTCCGTCTTAATCAATGGAGTGTGTTAGAACCGAAGGGGTTGGTGTATCCTTCGTGAGGAATCAAGCAAGGAGACCCACTTTCTTCTTTTCCATTTCTCCTATGCACAGAGGGGCTGCATGGACTCATTGATAGTGCAGCAAGGAGGGGGTGATATAAAAGGATATTCATTATGTAGAGGAGGACTGGAACTAACCCATTTGTTATTTGCAGATGATAGTCTTCTGTTTTGTAAGTCTACTTCAGAAGATTGTGAAAAGGTTCTCTAGATCTTGGAATCCTATGAGCAAGCCTTAGGTCAGAAAGTTAACAGAAATAAGACAACCATTTTTTTCAGCAAAGCCACTCCAGATACTGTAAAGCAAGCAATCAAATTTGCCATGGGACTTCAAGAAATCACTAAGCGTGAAAAATACCTTGGCTTGCCTTCTTTGGCGGGGAGGAGGAAAAAAAAGAGCTTTAATTTTATAAAAGAAAAAAATTTGGAGGAAGCTGCAGGGTTGGGAAGGGAAATTGTTGTCTCAAGCAGGTAGGGAAGTGCTTCTAAAATCCGTCATCCAAGCTATTCCAACTTTTTCTCTGGGTTGTTTTAAGCTCTTGTTGGGTTTATGTAATGACATTGAAGCCTTGATCAAAAAAAATTTTGGGGCCACCGTGGAGATCGGAGAAAAATTCATTGGGTGAAGTGGGAAGTGTTGACAAATTCAAAATCATTGGGGGGATTGGGGTTTAGAGATTTGGCTTTATTTAATGACTCCTTGTTGGCAAAACAAGCATGGAGACTAAAAAAAAAAAATACGAACTCTCTTTTCTACAAGGTTTTCAAGGCAAGATTTTTCCCCAATTGCTCAATCATGGAGGTGAAGGATTCAAGATCGGGTTCCTATGCTTGGAGAAGTATTTTGCAGGGTAGGGATGTGCTTCTCAAGGGTTCAAGGTGGTGGATAGAGAATGGGAAATCTATCAAAATTTAGCAACATCATTGGTTGCCAAGAAAAAAATCCACCTTTGCTGTCGTCACCTCCACTCCCTTAATGGAGGATGCAACAATAGATATTTTGATAGAGGCAGAACAAAGGCAATGGAACCATGGGATGATTGATGGCTTTTTTGCCCCATAAGAAGTTGAATTAATAAAATCAATCCCTCTTGCACAAGCTGAATTTGGGGATATAATTTTTTGGCCTTGGGCGAAGGATGGAATTTACACATGTAAATCCAGATATCGTTTCTTGAAGGAGGAGGCAGAGCTGGTAGTTTCGGATGATGGCGAGGGGTTGGATAAAAGCCTTTGGAAAAGGATTTGGTCGCTACATGTTCCAAATAAGGTGAAGAATTTTATTTGGAGAGCTTGTCGAAACTCACTACCAACCAAGCTAAACTTAGTGCGCCAAACAGTCATCGAAGACCCCCACTATGATAGATGTCGTGAAGCTGATGAACATACTCTCCACGCTCTTTGGTCGTGTCCAATGCTTGATGTGGTTTGGTCGGACTCTGAGCAGTGGGCATGCTAAACATCCACACAATTTTTGGACTTTAGGGAGTTACTTTCGTGGATTATGAGGGAGCACCATAAGCTTGAACTACTTGCAATAACGGTCTGGGCGATATGGACTCAAAGGAATCAAACATGACAGCAACAGCCTTGCTATAATCTACATCAGCTGGCGCAAGAGTGTGAAGGAAGATTGGCTGAGTTCCTGGACATAAATCCTTTATCTCGGCCTCGCTCTCTACAGCCATAGGTTCATTGGTAGCCTCCACAGGCAGATGTGGTGAAGATAAACTTCGACGGGGCTAATTTTTCGGAGACAAACACATCATGAATTGGTGTTAATGTTCGTGACAGTGCTGGCAACGTTCTTGCTTCCATGTCACAGCAACTTCGTCAAGCATATTCTGCAGAAGAGATTGAAACAGTAGCTGCGTGTAAGGCCCTTCAGTTTGCTTTTGATATTGGTATTAGAGTTACTGTCCTAGAGGGAGACTCGCAAATTCTTATGAAAAGGTTAAGGGAGAGTGTAGAGGTGCTGTCCTACAGTGGAGCTTTGCTTAATGATGTGTGTCGTTGTTCTAGTTTTTATAATCAATTATGTTACTTTCATGTGAAGAGAGAAGGTAATAAGGTTACTTACAAGCTTGCTAGTATGCTAAACATATTTTTTACTTTGTTGAGTATGCTAAACATATTTTTGACTTTGTTGTGTAAATAGAAGATGTTCCACCGCATTATTTATCTGTCATCTAAGCTGATTTAGTTGGAATTACTTAATAAAAGTTCATAGTCTTTCTTTTTAAAAAAAAAAAAAAAAAAACACCGCAAAACCCCACCAAACCCCTTCTTCCCCCAAAAACGTGTTCACCGAATACAGCAGCGACACATCAACTCAGCATTGATGCAACGGAAGGAACACTACACTACACTCTCGCTTTAACTAACCACATATCGCGCGCGTACAATACAATCTCCAAAAAAAGCGCGTGCCGCACGTCCCAAACGTAAACAAACGGCGTCTAATAGTAATAGGCAAATCCCAAGAATAGTGAAAGAAAAAAGAAAAAAGCAAAGCCCTCATCACATCATACTAAGCTCTTTTTTCTGCTGCAGCAGCCGTCACTACCACACTCTCTGCAACTTTCACACAGTACCGCACAGTACGGTACAGTAGTAGAGAGAGTCTCGCATTTCGGTATTATCGCCGGAGATCCGACCCGATTCATATCGACGAGGCCGAGATCAGGCGAAAACTTTGGTTTGCTCTCACTAGTCCGTAGAAAATGGCTTCGGAGGACGTGAAGACGAGCGAATCGGCGGTGTCGACCATCGTGAACTTAGCGGAGGAGGCGAAGCTTGCGAGAGAAGGCGTCGTGAAGGCTCGCAGCCAAGCTGTTCTCAGTATTTGCAAGTCTCTCGTCGCTGGTGGAGTCGCCGGAGGATTGTCAGTTCCATCTTCTTCTTCTTCGATTATATGAATTTTATTTTTACTTTTAACCGAAACGAAAATGGAAATGGAAATGAAAACGAAAAATTGCTGTTTGGTTGCTGAGAAAAAGACATTGAATATATTTATTCTCCTAAACTGGATATATAATATTTTGATTGGTTATTGATTGAGAATGATGAAATAAGAAAGAAATGAAAAAAAAAAAAAAAAGTAATTTTATTTGGATATTGTATTCTGTAATTTATATAAACAATATGAAGCAAAGGTCTATAAGTAACGGACTCATTGCTTCAAGACTTGAAATTTTTATGTGTTTGTGATATTTTCTGGTGTTTCTAATGGAGATTGATTATAATGTATATAAAATCACAAAAAAGAAGAAGGTGTCTTTAATGTGTTTATAGTAAATTTAAGCATGAGTTGTGTAGTTGTTTTTATAGATTGTTCACTTGATGTTTTAGAAAATGTGTATTGGGGCACTGGAATTGGAATAATGTGATCTATAGGTTTGATTTTTTTAGAATATGATTCTTTTATACCGGAAAACTTTGTCCATAGTTTGCAAATGTTTTTTCTCACTCTGCCAAGGACCTTAAATATATAAGAGATGATGGCCAGAAAAACTCTGTTTCCTCCATAACTATGGTATCGCTAATTTTGGCCAATGAGCTCTAGCTTAACTAACCCCTCCTCCCCCATGCAAGTGTTGGGTGGGGTAGTGGGTTCAAGACCCATTGTGTGTGAGTGTATAACTTATCTCTCTCTATATAAAAAGAAAATCACTAACTTTGAACTTGTAGTGGAAATATTCCTATTAGCATAGCTGATTGATGGCTGCAAGACCATGCTGTGAATTTCTTTCCCATTTGCATTTCATGGAACTGCCATTATCATTTTATATTGACTGAAAAGTTTCATGTCAATGCAGGTCACGCACAGCTGTTGCTCCATTGGAAAGGTTGAAGATACTGCTACAGGTTGGTTTGTATTCAATTAATATTTTTCCCTCTCTCAATCACAATTGAATACTTCATACTTGTTAATATATGCAGAGACACACCAACTAATATATCAAAATTCATGACATGTTAATTAGCTTTTGTAATGTACAGGTCCAGAATCCCCATAACATAAAATACAATGGAACAATTCAAGGCTTGAAATATATATGGAGAACTGAGGGTTTTCGTGGATTGTTCAAAGGAAATGGTACTAACTGTGCACGTATTGTCCCAAACTCTGCAGTCAAGTTCTTCAGCTATGAGCAGGCTTCAAAGTAAAATTTTATTCTTGCAATCTATGTTCCTGGCCTTTAATTTGTTGTTCAATTTTATAATTTAAATTTTGTGATGTTGCCAAGATTGGTGAAGTGTGCTAATGAGCTCTAGCTCAAATAGCACTCCCTCCCCCTGTAAGCGTAAGATGGAGGGTGATACTCACTGGGTGTGTGTGTAACTTACCAATAAAAACAAATGCAAATTAGTTATCTTCTTCTCACTCTGAACACTAAACCTTACCCTATTCTTATCGTTGCCAATAAGATTATTAAGATCTATGCATTTTTTTTTAAGACAGTTTATGAAGTATGACTAAATTATTTTCATAAAAATTTTATAGAACTTACTGATCATTTGAGTTTAATATTTATTTGGACCTTTTCTCAATAGCATTACAGTTTTTAAATTTCAACAAATGATTTAATTTGGTTCCCCCCCCCCCCCTCCCCCTTCTTTGCTTGTCTATATTATGGGTTCTCAGCAACACAGCCTTTTGTTTATGAAGAAAGTAATCTTATATTATGTTTTTGAAACGTAAATAATATAAAAGACAAGTAGATTATATCTAAAAAGGCACTTATTTAAAAAAATAAAGATTATAACTAAAAAGGTGATGGGATGAAATTAACCTTTAAAAAGGCAGTCACGTTTCTTGTATGCATAAAGCTCTTAAAAGTTAGATCAAAGAATATATAAAAACAAATTGAAAGAAAGAAATGAAAGAGCATTAGTGTTGTTTTTATGAAGCACGTTTATGATATGACCTGGCCATGTTTATGAATCATGTTCTTCAGCCAAATTGAATTGTTTGGGAGTGTGTTTTTTGAGTTTGGTTGACTTTACTGTTGATTCTAAACATGCTGCTGTCATGTGTGAAGGTGCTGATTGTATGTGTAATGCCAAATCTTATCAGACATTCAAAAGGACAGAAACTATTTCAGTCTGTTCAGCTACTTCATATTATGTGTCTTGTCACTTTGAAATAGGGATAACATGAGATGAAGCATAAATCCTTTGAACTTTAATGATAAGACTGAATAAAATATTCATTTATGTGTTTAAACCTTTTTTCATCTATGTATCTCTGGGAAAGAAGAGACGGTCAAGCTTCCACTCTCCTACTCTACAAAATTATATTAGTCATGTTTTCATGTTGAACTAGTGAAGACAATTGATTAATATGTTTCCCTTATTATTTTATGACAGGGGAATCTTGTATATGTATCAGCAACAAACTGGCAATGGTGTGTCCATCTTTAGCCTCATTTTGTCACATTCATGTGTTGTGTAATTCTTTATGCTTCAAAACCAAATAGGGAAGTGATTCAAAACACAAAATAAGACTTATGAGCCTTTGAAAATTAGCAAGGAATCGTGTTTTCGCAAAATTTTATTATAACTGAATCAGAAGCCTTTTTAACCTAAAGAAACTTAATAGAAAACTCAATAAT
Source organism: Quercus lobata (assembly GCF_001633185.2). Lineage (NCBI taxonomy): Eukaryota > Viridiplantae > Streptophyta > Magnoliopsida > Fagales > Fagaceae > Quercus > Quercus lobata. The sequence goes on along the minus strand of NC_044907.1, from coordinate 55,940,719 downwards.
AACTAAAGTAGCCTATAAATGTTGTCAAGAAAGCCCCACATTGCAACTAGACCCCAATTCTTTTATCTTCTAGTATTTAATCTTCTTTTTTCCCAAATTCTTTACTCTTTGCATCAACTATATGACATATTGCTTTACTAAAATGTGCACAATATATTCTTATTCTTATAAAATAATCTGTTTTGTATAATATTTAAATAAATACAATGCATAATATAGTAAAATGTATGTACATCCCTCAAATTTTGACTATTTTCTAATCACACCCTATGTGTTTTGCTATTGTGTTTATTAGAATCACGTGATTTAGAATTACCTGATCATTCCACTTTCCTCCATTGTTCTTGGAATATTATTTTGGGATGCCTTAAGGAAAAAAAATTGTAGAATAATTTAAAATATTCTTTTTATGTTTTTTTTTTTTTTTTTTTTGCTAGGGTGGCAGGGAAGGTAAGAATAATTTTATTAAAAAAGAATACTTCATGTACAATAACACAAAGTATACTAAAAAATTACAAAAATACAAGGACTCTATAAACCTTGGAAATGGAATCTCTAGTGAAAAAGGAGAGCCTTCATGAGGCCTTCACTCTCTAGATGCCTTTCTAGGGGAAAAGGATAGAAGTGGAACCCCCCAAAGCATTGTATTAGGAATGAAAATCAAACTCGGATCCATTCTTTTTCAACCTCCATTCTTCTTATGTTTTAATTTTTTTTAGACCAGAAAGATAATTATGTAAGTGTATATATATTTTTCTCAAATCACATATTATAAGTCAGTTTTTTGTTAATGTTTTATTGAAGGGGGTTGTGGATGATTTTGTTTGGGCTTGTATTGGTGTTTATGGTCCTAATGATCATAGTCTACAGGGTACTTTGTGGGAGGAGCTTGCTAGGGTGCGTGCTGGGTGGAACAAGGCATGGGGTTTGATTGGGGATTTTAATAATATTCGGTATCCGAGTAAGACATTTGGTTGTGAGTCTTTTAGCCTGGCTATGTTTGCTTTCTCAGACTTTATTGAGGCCAATTATCTTGAAGATTTACCCCTTGAATGGGTGTATTTCACATGGTTCAGAGACTCTAGGACAGACTGTATGTCAAGAATTGACAAGACTCTGGTTTCGGTGGATTGGGTAGATCATTTCCAGAATGTGTCTCAAAGGTACTCCCTCGAGTGGTTTCTGATCATTGTACACTTTTGGTGGAAGTTGGTGGTGTTAGTAAAGGTCGCAATGCTCTTAAATTCGAAAATATGCGGTTGAAAGATGAGTGTTTTATGGAGATAGTTTGGCAAATGTGGGGTGGGTATTGTTTCTTGGGCTCTTCAAGTTTTTATTTTGGCTCAAAAATTAAAAGCTTTTAAAGATGATTTAAAGAAGTGGAATAAGGAGGAATTTGGGGACCTAGCATTTAGGAAGAAGAGCCTTTAATTTGAACTTATAAGTTTGGATGCTAGAGAATTTTTTGGGCCTCATGCATGAGGAACAAACTTGTCGTACTTTGATTAAAGGCGATATTGCTCATTTAGCTTCTTTGGAGGAAATTTTTTGGAGACAAAAGTCTCAGGTTCTGTTTGTGAAGGAGGGTGATAATAATACTTGTTTCTTTCACCAGGTAGCGAGCTCTCACAGAAGAACTAATCATATTAGAGGTTTAGAGGTGGATGGTGTTCTATATGAGGATGAGATAGTTATGCATTCTAAGGTGGTTTAGTTTAATTAGGATTTGTACATGAAGATAGACACGTGGCATCTTACTATGTATGGTTTGGAATTGGCTAGTATTGAGGAGGATGAGAGGCTTTCTCTTGAGAGAGATTTTTCTAAAGAGGAGGTGATCCAGGTTCTTAAAGGAGATGGAGGGTGATAAGGCTCCAGGTCCTGATGACTTCACTATTGCTTTTTTCATAAATGTTGGAGTGTAGTGGAAAAGAATAAGGATGTTATGGCCTTCTTTGATCACTTTCATAGGAATTCAAAGTTTGAATGGTCTTTGAATGCTTCTTTCCTATCCTTAGGCTTCATTTGGGAGTTCATAAGGGAATGAAATGAAATGGAATATATTTAAACAAAGGAATGGAAATGAATGTATTTAAGCAAAGGAATGGAAAAGAATGGAATGTATTTAAGTAAGGGAATGGAATGGAATGAAATTAAGTAACCTTAATTGGATATTTTAAAATAAAGATATGAAAATGAATAGAATTTAAGTAATCTTGTCTGAGAGTAACATAGAGGGAATGAAATGAAATCATTTTATGAAAAAAATATTACAATTAGACCCTTATTTTAAAATAAAGGGTTGAATATAAGGGGTATTTTGGGAGTTTTAGTAAAAAATTTATTAAATTTAATTTCATTCCCATTCATTCCTCCCAATTTTGGAGAGAATGAAAATTTGAGGTTTTAAGGGAATAGAGAGGAATGAGCGTTCCATCCTACCTTTTCCATTCCTTCTCACTTAAACTCCAAAACAAGGGAATGGACTTTTCATTCCCTCCATTAAAACTCCCAAACAAAGGAAGGGAAGAATATTCTAAAATTTTTCTTTTTATTCATTTCCATTCCATTCCCTCCTCTCAAACGAGGGCTTAATTTCTAAGAAAAATAATGCGCTGAATATTAAAGATTTTCGGCCTATCAGTTTAGTGGGTACAAGTTGTTATCAAAGGTGTTGGCAAACAATTTAAGGATGGTGCTGGAAAAACTCATTTTTTAGTCCCAAAATTCTTTTAAGGGTGGTAGACAAATTTTGGATTCTGTGCTTATTGTTAATGAGTGTCTTGATAGTAGATTGAAGATTTGTACACCGGGTGTGGTGCTAATGAGTGTCTTGATAGTGGATTGAAGAGTCGTACACCGGGTGTAGTGTGCAAGTTAGACATTGAAAAGCCTATGATCTTGTGAATTTGGATGTCTTGTTTTATCTTTTGGATAGGACGGGGTTTGGGGTACGATGGAGGAGTTGGTTAAAGGCCTGTGTCACTATTGTCTGCTTTTCAGTGTTAGTGAATGGTTCTCCTACTAGTTTCTTTGGAAGTTCTTGAGGTCTAAGACAAGGTGACTCATTGTCTCCTCTTCTCTTCCTTTTGATTATGGGGGTTCTAAGTAGGATTTTGAAGAAAACTGAGGATGGTGGTTTTATTTTGGGCTTTCTTGTGGGTTCTGTTAACTCTACTGGTATTCATGTTTCCCACCTTCTCTATGCTGATGATGCTATTCTTTTTTGCAATGCTTCTAGGGAGCCGTTGCTTTCGATTAGGTTGGCTGTCTTCTTTTCAGGATTTTACTGGTTTGAAGGTGAATGTGGGGAAAAGTGAGATTGCCTCTATTGGAGAGGTGAGTAACATTCACATTTGGCTAATATTCTTCGATGCAGGGTGGGTAGTTTGCCTATGAAATATTTGGATATTCCTTTGGGTACTTCGTATAAGACAACATCTATCTGGAATCCTATTTTGGAGAGGATGGAGAAAAAACTTTCGGGTTGGAAGAGACCTTATTTATCAAAGGGAGGTAGGCTCATTTTGTTGAAAAGTACCCTTTCAAGTCTTCCGACTTATTATCTTTCTCTTTTCATTGTCCCTAAAGCCGTGACTGCTAGATTAAAAAGTATTCAAAGAAATGTTTTGTGGGGATCCTCAGAGGAGTGTTTCAAATACCCTTTGGTGGCTTGGGAAAAATGTTTGCTTACCTCTTGAGTTCGGTGGATTAGGGATTCGGAAAGTGGTGTCTTTTTAATCAGGCTTTATTAGGGGAATGACTTTAGAGGTATGGTCATGAAGGTAGTCATCTTTGGCGGAGGGTTACTACCATGAAATATGGGAAGGGGAAAGGGGGGTGGAGTACTATAGTTTGTAGAAGGGCCCATGAGTGTGGTTTATGGTGAAGCATTAGTGAAGGGTGGGTGAGTTTTTCTAAGCACTTGTATTTTGTGGTGGGTGATGGTTCTCGTATTCCTTTTTGGCATGATAAGTGGATTGGGGATAATTCTCTCAGAGTTCTTTACCTTGAGTTGTTTGCTTGTTCAGCCAATAAGGAAAGCTTGTATTTAGGATGTTTTGTGTCTTCCAGTGGGTGGTAATGTTAGAGTGTGGAACTCATTTTTTAGGGAGTTCAATGATTGGGAGTTAGCGGCTTCTTTCTCCTTTCTTCACTTGATTCAATCTCAGATTCCTAGGGGTGTTGGAAGCGACAGTCTTTGTTGGGGCCTTAATGGTAGTGGGAAGTTTGATATTTGGTCTTTCTACCATAAGATTCGGGTGGCTTCTACTTCATTTTTCCTATGGAAGGGTATTTGGAAAGTAAAGATTCCTAAAAGGGTGGCTTTTTTTAAGTGGACAGCAACTCATGGCCAGATTCTTACATTGAATAATCTTATGCTTCTAGGTTGCCCCTTGGCAAATTGGTGTTGTATGTGTTGTTGTAATGAGGAATCTGTGGATCACCTTCTTATTTTTTTGTCCATTAGCTCATTCTTTGTGGGTGTATATGCTTCAACTGTTTGGGATCCATTGGGTCATGCCAGGTTCTGCTACTGACTTATTATTTAGTTGATAGCAATGGCTTAGGAAACATAATTCTGATATTTGGAATTTGGTTCTAGGTTGTTTGTTATGGATTATTTGGACGGAATGTAATCGGCGTACTTTTCGAGGATATTGTGAATTCTTTGGCTCAGGCTAGCGGACTCTTTTTGATTGGTTAGGGTGTTGGGTTCTCTCGGATTGTTCTTCCCTTACTAAATTTCTTTTGTCTCTTAGCTTAGTTTCTTGATTCCTTTGTTTCTTTGTTTTTGTGTTGTTCCTTGTTCATTATCGTGAACACTTTGTATTCTTTTTTCTCTTTATTTTCAATAATATTACTTACTTACCTATCAAATATATATATATATATATACAAAAAAAATTTTCAGAAATTTATTTATAGCAAATTGGACTAAGATTGTGATTAATTCAATATTAAATAGTGTGATAAAAACAAAACTAAATGGCATAATAAGAAAGGAGTCAAAGTTGGAGAGGAATCATAATATTTTACACACAAGATTTTATGCTAAATTTACAACCTTTTATATTTTCCTATTTCCTTTCAGATATATCATCACTTGACATATTTGAAGCGGATTTTATGTGTTAATATTTTTTGGGCATTGTCTATAAATATGCTTAATCTAACAAGAATATAGACAACAACAACAACCAAGCTTTAATCCCAAAAAGTTGGGTTTGTTATGGTTCCCCAACAGACTAATTAGAGCCAACCACATGTATTTTTTTTCACTACTCTATCCTATCCAAAATCATACTTTGTCACCTCGTGACATGTCCTTTTTTACTACTACTAACGCAGGACAACCAGAACAAAATTAAAATAACAATAAAATAAAAGGGATATGACGTAGGAGTCAGTACCTAGGTCTTCCTTGGAGTTAGCACCAAGTGGGGAAACCACTAGGAGTCAGCACCTATGGTAGACCTGGAATACTAAAGAGAGACCAAACAACCATTTTTTTCATTCATCAAAATATCAACTATTTCCTCAAGGAGTATAATAGGTTGCTTATAAAGGATTGTTAAACCCTAGTTCTAATTGGATAGGAAACCCTAATTGCCTTATTATAGAAATAACCTTGCTTCCAAATTAAAATACTAATAGTCCAATAAACTAATAGGACCTAAAACATAAAAATATAATTGACTTGCAAACATAAATAATACTAAATAATAATTTTCTTGCGTCTCCCGCATCATTCTCCTCTAGTTGGAGAAAACTCGACCTTGAGTTCTAAAGCATTGAAGGATTAGGATACTGACAAGTAACACTTGCTTCAAGTCTGGAATCACCCTAGGAGAAAAATCTTGAATTCCATCATGTCAAACTCCTCTGGAATAACAAAATCAATGTGTGGAATCAACATAATTTTATCTTGAACCATTGGAAGCGCCATGTTATCCACTTTCTCCACTTTAGCAAATTGTTTGTCTTCATACACCATGGAAGGCTGATTAAAAGCAGATTCATTAGCTTCCAATATCACATCATGTGTACCCTCTAACATAATACTCTCTTTAGAAACCATCTCTTCACCTTGTTGCTCTTCAATAGATTTGTTTCCTTGCACGCATGTTAAAGCAACACTTGCCGAGGCTTGTACATCTTTGTCAACATTAGGCTTTGGTGTCAGTTGATGTTTCTCCACTACCAACATATCATCATCATTGTTGTCTTCTATGGGGGCAGCAATAATTTCATTGTGATCAATTATCCTTGGTTTTCCTATTGAATCGGTTTTAGTCTTCATTTGCTTCATATGAGCAATCATGTTTTGAACATCCTTCATGAGCTTTTCAGATAATTCCTTTAAGTATCTACCACACTGAGATTGTGGTAGATACTTAGCTCGAAAGTATGATGACAGATACTCATCATAAAGCTTTTCTTTCATATCTTCCCACACACTAATGGCAGGTTCATACTTTAGATAGTGGAAATATTCAAGATTCTCCCAAAACATTTGTGCTCCACCTTTTAACTTCAACTTTGCATACCTAACCTTTTTGTTATCTACAAAATTTGCTTGCTCAAAGAATTGCTCCATCCCATTCATCCAGTTGACAAAATCCCGTGGATTAGTTTTACAACCATCAAAATAAGGTGCTTTTGATATTATCATGATTCTCTAAAATAGTTGGAAGTTGGAACAAGAACCTAGGTTGCTGTGATGTTCTCTGGACAGATCGTTGGAATAGGCTTCCAAGACTATTCTCTCAAATAGTTGCTGGTACTAGGTTGGTTGACAAGTTTGGATTTCGTGGGCTGGGTCTTGTATTATTATTATTATTATTTTTAAAAGAAAACCGATGTTGTAAAATGTGGGCTTTGGGCTTGTTAACAAATGGGCCAGATTAGGTAAGGGTCTGGGTTATAAAAGTGGGTTGGGTTAGCTTGATGGTTTAAAAAATAAAGAGAATGGGTTTAGACAAGCTAGTGGGTTACCTCATGACATTTGAACGATGGAGTCTGATTAGATTGTGGCTTCATGACACTGGGCAAAACTGAAATCATGGCGGCGCGGAAAAAGGTGATGGTGAGGACAACCAGTTGAAGCGGCGGCTCATGGAGGTGGTGGTGGTGGCATGTGTAGCAACTATTCTAAAAGGATTTGACCCGATTTGAACGTGGTGGTTTGTTGGTGGTAGTGTGGCACGATTGCAGCAATAAGCTCTTATTTCTCCGCTCTGTCTTTGCGGTTGCAAGGGATTTGGAGACTTGATTGTGGGATTTTGGATTGGAGTCTTTGGTTGGCATGAATATCTAGTGTAGTCTTTTGATGGGTAGTACAACTATAGGGCAGCTTTTTGGTACTAAGCAGGAAAATGACAAAGACAACTTTCTAGTGGTGAAAGACACGGCAGTGATGGGAAATTTTTTTTTGGGGTGTGTGATTTTTTTTGATTCTTTCCTGCGGTGATACTTCAACAAATTGGTGTTTACTTTGATACCAAAACTGAGGTAGGACAACTAGAACAAAATTGAAACAACAATAAAATAAAGGGATATGACCTAGGAGTCAGCACCTAGGCCTTGCTTAAAGTCAGCACCAAGGGTAGACTTGGAGTCAGCACTAGACCAAAAAAAGGCCAAACGACCATTTTTTCATTCATCAAAATATCAACTACTTCCTAAAGGAGTACAATAGGTTGCTTATAAAGGATTGCTAAACCCTAGTTCTAATTAGCTAGGAAACCCTAATTGTCTTATTACAAAAATAACCTTGCTTCTAAATTAACATACTAATAGCCCAATAAACTAATAGGACCTAAAACATAAAAATACAATTGACTTGCAAACATAAATAATAATCTTCTTGCGTCTCCCGCATCAACTACTCTACAAATTTTATTTGAGGAGGCCAAGTGCTATTTTTCCTAAAGGCTTAATATTTTACAAAATTTTCAAAATTTTTGGGGTAGCCATGGCCGTTCTGGTCTACATTTGGCTCCTCCACTGCCTGCAGTGACAACTAAAACTAGTTATTTGTTCTGGCATAGCTGTGTATTATATTTTGGACTTTTAGCTTTCAAATATTCCGTGGTAAATAAGGAATGAAAGATGATTATTTATTTATTTTTTTCTTATTATATTCTATGATTGAGCTTTTTTCACTCTTTTGGTTTCTCATCTTTCAAGCACAATGAGCGTGTATGGCTTGTGGGAGGTTGAAACTTCTATTTCTTCTTTGATGTAATCATAATTTTCTCATTGCAAATCTACTCTCATGAGGCTCTTCTAGTATCATTTGCATTGACATATTACTTCATGCCTTTTCATCTAGTGTTATTGCATACGTTTCAATTGTGCAATTTTAGCAATTTTCATGTTGCCTGTTACTTGTGTTCCCTTTGTGATGTGGATTGGTACTGCACTATGATTTGGGTTTAAAGTTTTGACACATTCTTATTAGGTCAAATAAGGTCTTGCTAATCTTCTCTTAGACTAAATAGTACTTGTGACCAGATTTGTTTTTATACTTTCACGAGTCCTTTGTGTGTTAGCAATTTACCAAATTTATTGGGATATCTTGCTTTGCACCTGCTTCTAGTATTAAAAGTGGAAAATGATAAATTTATGCCAACATAAACTTTGTTAGTAAGACATGATCATAAAACAACTTAGATGAACTTCATTTTGTGTGTCGTAGGATTTAGAAAGAGTTGATAGAGGACATATGAGTTATCTAATGCACCTTTCTTGTTTTCTGCAGAGGATGCTCAGCTCACTCCTCTTTTGCGTCTTGGGGCTGGGGCATGTGCTGGAATAATTGCCATGTCTGCAACTTACCCAATGGACATGGTACGGGGCAGGCTAACTGTACAGGTACTTAGTCTTCTAACCCCAATAGATTAAAGCAAATATGTTTCTGGAAGAATAATGTCTTCATTTCATTTAAGGGTTTTTTTGGTAATTATCATTCATCAGGGATTTGTGCATGGTTGATTAGCAGTTTAAATATTTAAAATTTTCATTGGTCTTATATTTGCAGACAGAGAATTCTCCTTATCGGTATAGAGGAATGTTCCATGCTCTATCAACCGTGCTCCGGGAAGAAGGCCCACGGGCATTGTACAAGGGATGGCTTCCTTCTGTTATTGGAGTTGTAAGTAATATCTTGTTTATTTTTTCATTTTTAATATGTTACTCTACCGGTTTAATAATAGCTTCAGCCATGTGCAGCTAAAAGCATGGTTGTCTTAATAATTATGTTGACCTGCTTGTTGAGAATTTGCCTTCAATATTATTTCGTACTTTTTTCAAAGAGTCTGAATTTGGTAAGAATGGGGTGTAAAACCTATGTTTCACACCAATCAATAAGAGATTGTTATATCAACATTTTACTTAGAATTCAATACATTCTGCCATACTTAATAACATCTTAATAAACTCCTAATTTGGTTAGATTTATATATGGGTATTAGTATTGATTGGGTGTGGTTGTGCTTATTTTTAAATATGTGATAAGGTGATGTGGCATGTTGGCATTGGATGGATAAAACATGGGATTTACACAACATCCTTGCTGAATTTAATCTCTTTTTCAAAAGGAGAACAATAAAGATCCTTGTTACGTGGGAATTTTTGGCCTTACATGACCAAGTGGGGTGTGTCTTACTTGAGTCTGATTATCTTGGTTGATTATTGTGTTTTTAGTTTTTAAATAGGGCCTCTCTTGGAAGCACTGATATGGATACAATATACAATACAAACACAGCAACATGTCATTATTGGGGTACAATATGACATGGATATCTTAATTATTTAGTAAATAAATATTTTAAAGTATACCCTAATCCTTATGCTAATTTTTAGTCATAAAAATAATTACTAAATAATATAACTAATTAAGAAGGCCACATGTTTCATCTGCCTATGGCTCTTATTCAAATTGTTGGAATAGACAATTTTCATCCTCAGATTAGAATATAAGTTTGTAGAGCTTCATATCACAACATGCCACATTCAGCTGTAAGCCCTGATTTGAATTTTGGATCTCAGATTTTCTTGCTTTTTGTTTGAATATGGTAGAAGGCATCAATGGGATTAGTGGAGGAATATTTATTCTTTGTTAAGAATGAAAAAGAAAGCATGTACAGAGAGAGAAAGAGAAGGCTGGATAGAATCCTTGTAGAAGTTTCAATATATTCTGCACTTTTAACTATGATCTTTGTTTAGATCTTTCGTGGTTTAACTATTGTGTAATTTTCACACAGACATGCATGTGGACATGCGCACACACATAAATGCTTTGGTGGGATAAATCTCAAAACTTAGCTGACTTATATTCTCCATTTGATGCTTACAGATTCCATATGTGGGTCTCAACTTTGCTGTGTATGAATCTCTAAAGGATTGGTTGGTTAAAGCTAAACCGTTTGGACTAATTGAAGACTCTGAGCTGAGTGTGACAACACGGCTGGCATGTGGAGCTGCTGCTGGCACTGTTGGACAAACTGTTGCTTATCCTCTTGATGTCATACGTCGACGAATGCAGATGGTGGGGTGGAATAATGCTGCTTCTGTTATCACTGGTGATGGGAGGAGTGCAGCCCCGCTTGAATACACTGGTATGATTGATGCATTCAGGAAAACCGTTCGACATGAGGGCTTTGGTGCATTGTACAAGGGTTTGGTCCCCAATTCTGTTAAGGTCAGTCCCCTTATATTACCTGCGATCTCTGTCTTTTGAAATGTAGGGAGTACCCTTAGGTTTATCTAGTTTGACAGTTGACACTTTCCGAGTAAAATTTGTCTGTTTGATCAAATTTCATATTTTAGACACACCTGGATGAGGAAATTGTCATAATTCCCTATGCTGGGAGGATTGTTTCACCTTTTATAGAAACAGAGAAACATCAAGATTCAGGGCTGTAATCCTGCTGGCCAGAAGGGAGAAAAAAAAAAAGCCTCTACATCTTATAAATTCCTGTGTCTTGCAGACCTTTTATTTGGCTGGCAAGCCAAGTATCCATGATGTATGGGTTATGCCTCTAATACTGGGTCACTTAAGAGGTTTTGAAATATTTGATAGGGTTTGATGCTTTGAACTTGTTATAAGAGAGAGTGCTCCTGAATTTTTGCAAATGAGGTGATTTAGAACCATCCTTCTGTTTCTGGCCCAAGGATGTCTAACATAAGGTGCATCCATATGTGGGCCTGAAGTAATGCATATATGCCTTTTATGTGGATGTATTTATTCTCCAGTCTTGAATTTGGGTCTTTGTAGAGGTGTGTAAATTTCTATGGTTCCATGTTCAGAATCTAAAGTGAACAGCAGTTGTACATTGACGCTGGTCCTTCAGAGCCTCAGAATTGTATTCTTTTTAGGATCTGTAAAAGCATGTTCTAGTGTATTCAGCTCTTAAATATTCCAAATTGGTTCCAGAATTACTCAAATGTAATCAATCAGTAGTCCCCTGAGATTAGCATTCAATCAGTATCACCTCCAATCTCCCTTTTCTGCTTGGTGCTTACAGGTGTCCATAGACTTTATTCCTTTCAAATCAAGTCATTTAAATGTTGTTGAAAAAGATTCATATCCTTTAGTTGGTTGATAAAAATGATAAATCATCCATTAATGTTTAATGAACATATCATTCACGGCATTAAGGACATTGTTTGATGCACTGCCTGTCTTATTTAGGTAGTCCCATCTATAGCAATTGCATTTGTGACATACGAGGTGGTGAAGGACATTCTGGGAGTTGAGATCAGAATATCAGACTGAAGTGCAGGGAACTCAATGATAATTATTGGACAAGTCTGCTATTTTTGTAGGCAAGGGGATAGAGAGACGGTAAACTAGGTAATTTCTTCCTCCTGGTTATTCCAGGAATGAGTTAGAAGCACGTTTAAGCCTGTGTTTATAATTTGTTTTCCCCTGTTTTCCTTTCTATGTTTTCCTATGAATATGCTGTAGCTTTCAGCTTCCCATTTATATGCTGTGTCAATAAATGTTTTGACAATGCAAGAACACATTTGCATGCCTTCCATAAGAGCTAAGAGAGCTTTTTTTTTTTTTTTTCTTGAGAATATTTGCAATGACATGTTCCTGAGTGGGTTCTCTCTCTCTCTCTCTCAAGTGGATCCATTCTAGTTGTAGATAGTTTTTTATCCCCCATTTAGATTCTCTACTGGTTTGGTTATAACTTCTACCTTAATGTTATTCTTTTTAATGACATTTTGTTTTTTACAAAGTTGTTTTTATTTTTTTGTGAAGTTATTATGCTTATAAATAACATTTTGTTTAATGATGGAAAAAATTAATTCTCTATTTATCAAAAAAAAAAAAAAAATGATGGAAAAAATTAATTCTCTAATTGAAGTTTGTATAATTATAGTACTTGGAAAAGTCTTTCAGCCAAAAAAAAATTGTAAGAAGACATTATAATTTACAAATTCTCACGAAATTTATCTAACTCATGGTCCAACTAATTTTACAAAAGATTTTCCATCTGGGAAAATCAATTATGATGAGCATTCTAAAGCATGTTAGCTATTCGTTCAAGCATTTTCATCTGGATCAGTGGTACTAGGGCCTTCCTCATTCCTTCATTTACATGCATGCTCATCAAATAGATCGTCATTAAGTTCAACCATACGCTATTATCCAATGCTTGAATGTGCATTATATCAAACACCACATAACAATCCAAGTTCCTGAAAAGTTACCATACATAATGCGTATGATCATACACATACAGAAGAATTGAAGTTTAGAGAGCGACTGTGATGCAAATTTAATACAACACAACACAGTATTCACAACTTTTTTTTTTTTCAATTGCAATATTCACAAATTTAATAACATATTATTCACAGCTTTAGCAGAAGCAGAACCAAATGCACTAACAGGACAGATATGAATTAGAAACAAAGAGTGGGTCGAGAGAGGAAGAGGTTGAAAAAAAAAAAAATCAGATATTAATGTTAAACAAAAAAAGATAACCTTTTGAAGTACTAGTCACAGTTCCATTTTTTCTAGCCATTAAAATAGGTGTCATTCGACTGAATGACTTTGTTGTAGAGGATCCAAAGTCCAAGAGCAAGGTCTCAGATGCAAAACAAGTTTTTTTGTAGACAAAAGTCAAAAGGTAACTTAAATGTAGATGTTCCAAATGGGGCCTAATTGTGGATGAAGATGAATAGAAAAGTTTACAAGCAGAGAATGATGGAATGAGAAGTTGAGAACTATTCCCAACTGGTATCGTATGTTGTGTGATTTTATTTGATGAGTTTGAACTATCTAAAAGGTAGAATAAGAACTACTGATGAGTTGCTGTGCAAGAAACCTGTTGAGTTTATAGTTAATTCTAGATTCTAAGTGTCTGAAAGATGGTCACTAAATTCTCCCTTGTTCATTGCAAAAGGAAGATTCCAATCACCTTTCACCTGTAGTTATTTTTGTTTAGAGGTTAGCTGGTGCCAACATGTATGTGTCACTCCTTTGGTGAAAATCTGGAGTTATTATTCCAGAATTTGAAACTTATTTATCATTTAAGCTTTTTATTTAAAATAAAATAATAAGGATAATGTAATAGTTATTTGATTAAAAATATACAAAAGAACTTAATGGAGCAAAAAAATTTTATAACATTTTGCGGTTTGCTTTTACCAATGGTCATACACAATACAAATAGAGATCATGAGTGAGATCTTTGCATTCTTTTTTCTCCTGGTGACCGGCATTCCTTTCTTGGTAGACATTTTCTGTTACATTCTTCTGCCATGCCTGAACATATAGCAAGAGGAAGACATAATTAAATCTTGATTTTGGATGACAAGAAAATTGCAGCTTTGTTTGCTACAGAGAGTAAAGTACTCTGATGTAAATTTGTAGAATCTTTGTGAAAGACATCCAAAATTGTACCTGGAATCGCGTATGGTTGTGTGAATCCTAGGTGCTGATGGCTTCATGAGCTTGACTTCATTTACTTCGCGTCTGTTGCTGTGTATTCTTGATATGCAAACTTTAGCTTCTTGGTCTTTTGCATTTTTGCCTTTGCTCTCCATGTAATTTAATCTTTCATCATCAAGTAAAGAAAATGCTGAAAATAACACCATTAAGAGGTTCAGCTCAGATAGAAAAGATGTGTTCGGCCGTTGTTTAGGATTGCAATCATCATTTTCTCTCTCTTCTTCTTGCATCATCCCAATTTCATGATTTGTTTCTTTAGCAGGTTCTTCCATATATGCCGTGAGTAACAACCTGAATAATGAATATGGTCATTAATGTTTACTTTTGTTGCATTGATTTACAAGGAAGAAGAGAAATTGCAGAAATGAATGAAAATATTCACAAGACGAAATTGAGCCCAATACTAAAAAATTTCATAGTGGTGTCCATTCATGGAAAATATTAAATCAGAAACAGAATGAACATGCAAATTCAACGTGTCATCAACAAGTTCCACTTGCCACATGTATGTAAAATGGCCTAAACTAATCATTCAACCAAAGGCTTTGAAGAATAGGCAAATGATTTCTTGCTCCTGTTTTGCATCCATGTTGCATTGTATTATAAAGGTTGATTGTATTTTTCTATGGGAATCACTTGGGTTTCTAAGAATAAACTTTTTTTTTTTTTAAACTTGGAATAATACAAAGAGGACAAAAAAAAAGAATAAAAAACTTACCTGGTGAAGAATGAAGGATCGCACTCCACTGATTAACCAAAGCAAGTGGCTGAATTCAATGACTTCAGATTGCACAAATGTTTTGTAATAAACGATTTCCGTGCTCTTAATTAATATTTACATAATTTTCAGAGTACGAAGTACGAGCTACCCCAAAGGAGAGCTAAAAAATAAAAATAAAAGAAAAGAAAAAGGAAAATAAATAGAAGGTAAACAGAGGCTCAAAATGGGCCAAAGCCCAAGAAGGTTCAGAAATATCCGGTTCAAAATATTGAGAGCATTAGATGACCGTTGATTGCGTGTAATGTCAAAGAAGAGAAACTAACCGTGCATTACTCAGTCTTTTGGCAACTTGGGGCTTTCCGTTGATTTAGTTAAATTCTTCCTTATTCGGGTTTAAGGTTAAAGAAACGTATTCAATTTTGGCATTAAAAAAGCATAAATAAAATATGTATGAATATATTACATGTTAAATCTAATATCTAATTTATATTATAATAATGATACATAATCTCTAATCTATATGACTATATATATATATATATATATATATATAGTACACTATATAATAAAATTTGGGTTTAGAAGCCGCATAAGTGGCTGTACCACCAAATTGCAGTAATTTTTTTAAAATAAAAATAATGTGTTATTGTCTTTTAAATAATAAAAATCCTAACTTGATTAGGATTCAAATTCTTCATTTATTTTATTATTGATATAGGATTTAAATTCTTCATTTAATCCTAATAAAAATCCTAAGTTGATTAGGATTCAAATTCTTCATCTAATCCTTTTATTATTAATTTATTTATTATTACTTATTAAATTTTACAAAAATTTTATTAATCCTTTTATATAAGCTTAAATAGTTGGGGAAATTACACTTTATCCCATAAACTATATCTTATTTTACACTTATTCCCCTAAAATATATTTCATTATATGTACCTAGGCCTATCCACAGGTCAGGTCGGGTAGGGTCGGTTTTGGACCTAACCCAGACTTGACCCGCCAGCATCAAGTGGAAGGTGGAGGGACTCAAAATTGACGGCTAACATCAATCGGTTAAGTTGGTTTCGGGTTTGGGTGTTGGTTGGGTTGATTTGGTTAGTGGTGAAATTTTCCGGAATTTGCAAAACGTTGCCAGAATCTGCAAATTTTCAAGGACCGAAGAGGATTAGATCTTGGAGTAGCTTGCATAGTCTAGGCCTGAAGGGGTAAATAAGCTCCGAGGATTTCACCTACTCGAGGATGGAAGTAGAATCAGGGTAGTTAGTATCTTACGAAGGCCTAAGGAGAGGAGAAAGGACAATAATGAGAACAGGGATGGTGGGGGGAAGCTTTCTGAAGGATATACATCCCACCTCCGCATTCAATGCTTTACACCAACCTTATCAGCTGCATTAATGTGGAAATGACCCTTGAATAGTCACTCCATAGCTAACAACCACTTTCTACCACCTTCAGCAAAGTCTTGATGGGACAAGTATCCTGGGAAAGGCCCCTTGACGTACAAGTGAAGGGCTAGGATGCCTTGAAAAGGGATATAAAAAGAAGGGAACTCCCTAGAGGGGAGGAGATGCTGAAAACATGTACTAAAATTTGCTACACCTATTCTTTGAACTTGCTTTCAAGTTTCATGATTGTATTCTTTAAGAAAACATGTACTAAAATTTTTTGTTTTTTACCTTATGGAATATGCTTTTACATCCTTTATGAGATTTTGTGTTATTGAGATTTGCTATAGCTCAGTTTGTTGTATAGTTTATAGTGGTGGAACAACTAAGTGTGTATTTTGGTTTCTGCAATGAAAATTATTGGTTTAAGATCTCTAAAGATGACAAGAATTATCTGCAAAGTTGTGAAGTTTGTTTAATGGTGGTAAACAAAATTCTGTGTTAGGCAAGAAGCATAGGCAACCACAAAATTTCAAGGGTGGTTAGAGATGATAACCCATAATGGAAGTGGTGACCAGATGGTATGGATGATATAATGTATTAAGTAAATGCTATTTAGGAATGAGATTTTTTCTTTTCTTATCTTTGAGTTGTTTTAGTACTAAATATTATTTTTTTACTTTGACATTAGAGAAACCGTTACATCAATTATAAAGTTGATATATATACATATATATATATATATATATATGTATATATGTATATATTATTTTTTATCAATATATTTTATTATATTTTCTCCTTAAAATTTTGATAGAGATGGTAGTACATTGATACAATTCTTTATTATGTTTAAAATCCTAACTTCCTTGATGTGTGGCTCTAACACCTTTCATATGAAAGCCAGGAAACTTTGAAATTTTAAATTAATAATATAGATCATGTAGTCCAAACAAGATGTTCAAATTTATGATTTATGTCCCTTCCCATTCCTTTCTCTCATTTTAGATAAAATTTTTCCTGGGGAATGATCTTAATCTGTATAGCAGATTGCTTGCAGCCTTGCAATGTTGTTGACTACAAGTATTCTCTACATGGACTACCAGTGGATTTTGATGAGTACCTTCACATATTATATGAGATTTCTTTTAAACCTTCTCTCTTTTTGTGCCATTGCAATTTTTTTAATAATGATTTCTGTTTGGTTACTAAGAAAGTGTAGCAATAGAATACATATAGTTTTAGGTTTTTATTTAGTTTGGTTGGGATTTGGGCATCTTCTTTATATAGCTGTTTGGGCTTCGTTTTTTCTCTCTCTCCCCCTCCCCCCCAAAAAAAAAAAATCTATTTGGTTGCTGAAGGAAATCAAGTTCAAATTAGAATCTCAAATAAATTACATTGTTAGCGAAAGAAAGCAAAAATATTTAAATTTTTACAACATTATTAGATTGCATGAATGAGATCTCTTATGGTCATTCTCTCAAAATTTTACACTATACTACTAACATATCTGGTGACTGGTGACTCTTAACAACATCATATGCATTGAGAATTGACTTTTTGAAAATATGTAACAAATTTTTGGAGAAAAAACACCATTTTCTAATCCTTTAAGCAAATATAGATTCTAATTTAAAAGTGGTTTACACATTCCAATCATTTTAAAAGGATGTTGATGATTTTGCTTTAAATTACTGGGATTGTTTTTCTAATTGAAGGGGTTGCTGATATTCCTAGAGGTATGAAAGATTTGATTTAGCATTGACAAAAAGTAGATAATTAAATTATGATCCTGCTTTCATGGAGGAAATGAGGACAAGAAGATAAACATCTCATGAGTTTCACATGCACAATTTTAGAACCAGTTCATAAACCATAGAAATATGGACTATGCAAATGGAAAATTGTCCATGTACAATGATAGATTTTCTAAGTGTTCATAAAAGAAATATTCAATTTGTGGTGGTGTTCATAAAAGTAACGTTTAATTAGCATAGATAACACCTACTCTTCTAAGTTTATGAAATTTTACATGTATTACTTTTGTGATCTTTTGAAATTATGTTGTTTTAGGTTTCTACAAGTTCTGTGTTTATTTTTATTTTTATGTGAACTTTTATTTTGAACAAATTGTTTTTATTTTCATATATTTTCAAGTCAATACCTAGAACAAAATAAATATATTTAATTTCTATTTAACTATCCCGTGCATCACACAGGTTAGCGACTAGTTGAAATTAATTTTGATTTGTCAATAATTAAAATTAATTAAATAAATTTATGTGATTGGTTGGTGGTTTTGATTAAAAATAAGTTTGGTTGCATAGAAATAAAAGGAATAATCTAATAATGTTGAATTAGATATATGATTAAGTTTTTCAGATAATTATCTCTAAGATAATTATTTTTAAAGATTTAATTATCAAGTTTAAATGGGTTTTATTAAGAATACAAATTCAAAGTACATCCAAGTACGATTCTTGGCTCAGAAAAACACCCAAAAAAGAGTCCAAAATTTACAAGAAAAGGAAATTGGGTCCAGCACTAAGTAGTGCCAATCGGCACTTCCATAGTGCTGATTGGCATAGATTGTAAATTGGGCCCAGATGCAATTAGTTCAGGTCTAGACCCATCATATTCGATTTTTTAGGAATAAAACCTAACCTAATTCGTATTTGCTGATTTTCTAAGCAACCCTAACTTATTTTTTAAGCAAACACACCTCTATAAATAGAGGAGAAAATCTAAAATTCAACACCCCTCTACCCCTTAACATTAAAGAAACTCTGGAAGTCTGACTTTAAGATTTTTTTTTTTTTTTTCTTGTTAAGTGATAATTCTTTAGGACTTTGAGATATTCACTCTCTCTAACTCTAAAGTAATTCCCCTACAGAATTTGTTCATGTAATTGATGCATGTATCACTTTTACTCCTTTATTAATATTTAATATGCATGTTTGAGTGTTCTTTCCTTTTATGAGCATGTGTATCTAGCTATA
The DNA here is from genome assembly GCF_001633185.2 of Quercus lobata. Lineage (NCBI taxonomy): Eukaryota > Viridiplantae > Streptophyta > Magnoliopsida > Fagales > Fagaceae > Quercus > Quercus lobata. The sequence goes on along the minus strand of NC_044907.1, from coordinate 55,921,630 downwards.
CTTTCCATGTCAATATGTGAAAAGTAATTTTTTATATGATTCTAAAGCTTTGCTTCATCATAAAAAATTCCATGATCTTTTAATTCACATGTTTGTTTGCATATAAATCCATGATTATTCATGTCTTCCTTTCATATTTTATGACTAATTTTCATGTGTTTGCGTGATTCATGCATCATAATAGATCTAAGATAATTTATGAAGTCTCCATTGTGAATCTATATCTCTTTCATCAAAATTCATGTTTTCTAAACAATAATAAAAAATAGATTTGAAATTTTTCTATCAAAACTCATGTTTTCTAAATAATAAAAAAACAGATCTGCAATTTTTCATCAAAACTCATTATTTCTAAATAATAAAAAACAGATTTGAATTTTTTCTATCAAAATTTATGTCTACTAAATAATAAAATGCAGATCTGAAAATTTTCTATCAAAATTTATGTTTTCTAAATAATAAAAAACAGATCTGAAATTTCTCTATCAAAACTCATGTTTTCTAAATAATAAAAAAACATATTTGAAATTTTTCTATCAAAACTCATGTTTTCTCAACAATAAAAAACATATCTGGATTTTTCTTATTAAATCTTATGCTTTCCTTTCATAATGAAGACAGATCTGGATTTTTCCATTCAACTTACTGTTTTCTTCCTAAATAAAAAAATATATTTAGAATGCAGTCTTTTTCAAAGTTTCCTCTTGTTCTAAAAAGAGTAGATTCATAAAGCTCACTTCATGATTTAATTTTAGATATATCAGTCAAACATGTTGCATCTCATCATTGTATGTTAATGGGTACTTAAATGATCATGTAAAGCCTAGAAGAACAGAATTTATCCGGGTAAAATGAGTGCCTAATACCTTCCCATTTTGTAACCTAGCCCCCGAACCATAGGTTTTGGTTCATAGAATAGTGTCATGTCTCTCACAATATGATTTAGAGTTTAATTGGTTTTAGACTTTTTGATTTTTGCACTTAATAATTCACTTGCCACAAAAATTAAAAATTTAGATGGATACATGACGGAATTTGAACTTCAATTGAAATCCAAATTTGAATCTAATTGGATTTGGACTCTTCGACTTTTACAATCAATAATTCAATTGGTACCAAATAAAAATTAAATGTACACATGGCGTAAAATTGAGAATCTAATTAAAATCTAATTAGATTTTCTCTAAGTTATGGCTATTAATATATATATCTCAAAATGTTATTTTATTTTAAAATATTTTTGATAATGTAATAAAAATAACATTTTTTAATAATGTAACATTATGCGATTTAGGTAAGTGTAATTGTGTGTATGTATATATTAGCTTGCTTAAAAGGATTTTTTATTTTATTTTTTTAAATAGGTTTTTTGTCAAAATTTCTCATTAATCCCAATTTGAGGTATATACACATTTTTAATTATGTTTATATATTTTTCAATCACCAAAATAACCAATAATATGATGAGACATAGCACCAAGTCCAAGTCTAATTCAAAGCTCAACTTCTAAGTGAAATTATTGAGTACTCCTAGAGTACCAAAACTACATACTTCCTCCTCTCATATAATTGTGGGTCCTACTAATTAAATGGTGAGACTTACAATTCATGTGAGAGGGGAGAGTACGTATTTATGGTACTTCCGGAGTATTCAATAATTTTCCAACTTCTAATTATGAATCTTATTGTTACTATTCATTTTCTCTAATTAATAACTTTCTCTAATTGAGTAATAATTAAGACAAGTAGCAAAGCTGCAAATATTATATTATATTGAATACAATTTTTTTTTTTTTAACCCCAGACTACTACTATAAAGGTTAGACCCTTTTGTAGTGGTACTCTGGTTATGTAATATATTATAAGTCTGTTTAAAAAATTCTATATACTACTTTCGTATTCATGTGTTCTAATAAGTATTATTGTTTCCTAAAAAAAAAAAAAATAGGGATGTTTATCCCACATTGGTTGTGTGTGTGTGTTAGAGTTTTAGTCCTTATAACTCCAAGCTACTACTACAAATGTTAGACCCTTTTGTAATGATACTCTAGTTATATAATATATTATAAGCTTATTTAAAAAACTCTATATCTAGGTTGCACGGACACGCCATTTTTGGCGTCATGTCGGTGTCGGACACGTGTCGGACACCGGAACAGGTACGACTCGCTAGATTCCGGTGTCCGGCGAGTGTCTCTTTTTTTTTTTTTTTTTTTTTTTTTTTTTTCGCTTCTCCGACACGCCAGCGGTGAAAAAAAAGAAGGAAATCACAGATTTTGACTTACCAATAACATTGATTTTGTGAAACAACAAGCCTGAGAAGTCCCGAAACCCACATCTCAAGTTCTCACTTCTCAACCCACCCACCCTCTGATCTGCCCGCTGCTGCCGCTGCCCTCTGTTCCTCGCCGGAGCTAGATCGGGCTGATCGGCGAGCTCCATCGACGTCGACGCCGTGTTTGTCCCTTCCGATCTCTCTCTCTCTCAGCGTCAGGTCCTACCTCTTTAAGCTTCTCTCTGTTTTTTCTTTTTTCTTTTTTCAGATATTCGGCCATTTGGTTTGGGTGAATGACTGAATGGGTTAGTGGGTTCCTTATAACACGCTTTTTTTTTTTTTTTAATCCCACTCTCACTGTCCCGTTACTGTGTTTCTTTACTCAGCCCTTCAGCCTTTTGTTTTGCCTCAAATTATAATGTTTATTATAAATGGGTCCGGTTAACAAATCTATTTTTGAAAAATTTTTATTAAGAATTAAAATAGTTGTCAAAACTTTTTCAACTCCTAATAATTTTTTTTTAAAATTGGTTTATTATTTTGTACCCTTAGGACACATATTAGTAAAATCCATTATAAATTTAGTGATTTTTGTTTTTGTATGTCCTGCTATAATTTTATTTATTTATTTATTTATTAAAGTTAAATATTATAAGTGATTTTACTAAAATGAATATTGAAAGTGAAAAATCAGTTCAGTCAGTTGCCTAATTTAAATTCTAGACATAAACCTATTTTATGTCTAAAAATATTTAAAAATATGCCTAAATATAAAATTTAATTAATTATTTAACCGCCGTGTCCCCGCCGTGTCGTGTCCTTATTTTTAAAAAATTGGCGTATCCCTGTGTCCGTGTCCGTGTCGTGTCCGTGTCCGTATCCGTGTCCGTGCAACATAGCTCTATATACTACTTTCGTGTTCGTGTATTCTAATAGGTATTACTGTTTCCTCAAAAACTCTATATACTACTTTTGGTTTAATATAATTTTTTTTTAGTCATCCCAATTTAAAGTATAAGCGATTGTCCACAAATATTTATGCGTTTTCAGTCACCTATATAGCCAGGGACGAAGCCAGAACTTTAAGTTAGGGGGGTGGTTTTACTATTGACTGTGTACGACAATTTCAACCTTTGACTTTGCTACTACTTAACTGTTGATTTTTTTTTTTTTTTTGGGTAAGAAAAAAATTATTTTTGTTTATAATTTTTTTAAAGGGTATGGTTGTTTGTTTTTGATAAAATTGGTTGATTAGGTTTAATTTTTTTTTTTTTTTTTAGTTTTATTATAGGTAATTTTTGTTGTTGAGCTATTTATTTATTTATTTTTGGCTTGTATATTTTGTTTTAGATTTTAAATCTGTAATTTTTTTTTTGTCACTAAAATGAGGAAAATGCTAGTGTTACAATTTTTTTATTTTTTATTTATAAATTGTTGAGGTAATAAGTGGTTATTAATAGGTAAAAAAAATTATGTAAGTAATGGGTCCATATGCAAACTAATAAAAATTTGCTACCAAAAATAGTTTTTAAAAAAGGCTTGTGGGTATAGCATTACTCTTAAAAGAATCAATTTTATTGTTTAAGGAGAGTAAAATATAATTTTATTAAATAAAATTGCTAAAATTAGTGCACACATATATATTGCTTTTGGTTTAATATAATTCTTTTTTAGTCATCCCAATTTAAAGTTTAAGCGATTGTCCATGGATATTTATGCGTTTTCAGTCACCTGTATAGCCAGGGACGGAGCCAGAACTATGAGTTAGAGGGGGCGGTTTTATTGTTGACTATGTACGGCGATTTCAACCTTTGACTTTGTTATTACTTAATCGCTGATTTTTTTTTTTTTTTTTTGGGTAAGAAAAAAAATTATTTTTGTTTAGAATTTTTTTAAAGGGTATGGTTGTTTGTTTTTGATAAAATTGGTTGATTAGATTTAATTTTTTTTAGTTTTACTATTGGTAATTTTTGTTGAGCTAATTTTTTTTTTTGGCTTGTATATTTTGTTTTAGATTTTAGATCTATAAATTTTTTTTGTCACTAAAATGAGGAAAATGCTAGAGTTACAAATTTTTTATTATTATATATTGCTGAGGTAATAAGTGGCTATTAATAAGTAAAAAAAAATGATGTAAGTAATGGGTCCATATGCAAACTAATAAAAATTTGCTACCAAAATAGTTTTTAAAAAATGTTTATAAGTATAGCGTTACTCTTAAAAGAATCAATTTTATTGTTTAAGAAGAGTAAAATATAATTTTATTAAATAAAATTGTTAAAATTAGTGCACACATATAATAATATATTAAAAAAAGTAGGGGGCCATGGCCCCTAGTTCAATAGTGGCTCGGTCCCTATATATAGCTAGAAAGCTAGAAGTGTGATGAGACCTTATACCAAAAAATAAGAATGAAAATAACACTGAAGTTGGTAGGCTAAGATATACTATATATATATATATATATATATATACACACACACACAAGTGTGTATAAAAAGCATCTCGGAAGGAATAAATAAAATCAATAACCAATTTTATACCTCTTGAACAAAATCATCTCGAATTAGCCTTCCATTTCTGTAGGCATTTAAGATAAGCGTGAGATATTTATTCATCACCATTTACCTCATAGCGTACCCCATTTCCAAATTTGATGTTGTTTTTGTTTTATATATATATATATATATATATATTCAGAAATTTTTTTTTTTTGAGAGTTAATATATATATTTATTTATGGGAGTACATTTGTATTTTTATAGTAAATCCAAATCATTAAAATTTCAGTTACATTAACGGGCCAAACATAGATTTATGATTTATCTCATAAATTTTTATTTTTTGAGAAGCATATATTTTTCTCTTAAATTTGATTAGTCACGAAACGTAACGTGTCCTTTCCTCAAATATTTACCTATTTATTTTATTTTATTTTATTTTTATTCGTGGAACTGGAAGCCAATTCCCATTCTCTTCAAAAGATGAGATGAGATGAGATCAGATCTACCAAAAGTTTCCCACTCCCGCAAAATCAAATTCTCGCTCGCTCCCATAGCCATAGCCATAGCCATAGCCATAACCGATTGAGATTTGATTTCTTCTTCTCCGATTTCTTAATCTAAGAAAATAAGCAGAGTTTGTGAAATAGGAGATGTGGACTTCGTATGCAAATTTCAAAGAAAAAGTGAGCAAGATCGCGCTCGAAGTTCACGACGATGGCGATGAGGAGGAGGAGGAGCTCGGGATCTATGGCTCACGCAATGGAGGACTCCACGATTCGTATTCCAATTCACACACTTTCGCGCATTCCCAGTCCCTCTCGAATGGGATCGATTCAGCGTTTAATCCCGAGGTATTTCACATTGAATTTCGCTTTCTATGTAAATTAGATTCGAATTTCATCCAATTCATTTTCAATTCTTTGCTTTGTATCTAAGCAAACCTCTAATTTTTGATTGAAGTCTCCATAGATGAAGTTTTGTGAGTTAACTTCCAATTTTGGGGTCTCTCACGTTTGGATCTTATGTACTAACTTTGGCTCCGCAAATGTGCACTGAGTCTGAGTAATCCCGATATTGGATCAACCAACGAATGTACTGCAGCTGCGTCATTAACAAATCTTCATTATTAAATCGTTCCTTCTCATGTATTGATGTTGTATGAATCATGTTTACCTTGCCTTATCTTACCAAATCAATATTTCATTAGTTGGAGTATAAGGAAAAAACAACCACCAAAATATAGCTTAATCAACTTAATATTTTTTTCTCTAATTGTAAAATATAGCTTCTCTTTTTCTCTAGGTACCCTATCATATGTTTTCTCTAGCTCAATAAAAAAAATCATACTTTCTCTATGTACCCACCAAATAGCTTTCTCTTTATTTTTCCACAAGAAATAACTTTCATGGCAAATTATGTTGGCATAAAACCAAATTGATTCTTTAATGTTGTTGCTTCATGTCTTAATCTATGTTCAATTGCTCTTTCTCGAAGTTTTATAGTGTCACTCATAAGCTAAATTCCACAGAATTTGGACAGTTTTCAGTATCTGGTTCTTGTATATAGTTCTTAGAGTGTTTCTCCTTCACTCGTTAGGTATTTATTGAAAATGTTTGTCAAACCAAGCACTTCCAAATTTCAGTAGGAATTTCATAGGTCCCACGGCTTTTCTGGTTTGCATTCTCCTCAATGCGTCCTTTAATTTGGTCATCCTAATTCTTCTAAAAAATTTACGGTATCTATCCCTACTTGGGTTACTTAGTTCACTCCGATCTCTTGTATGGCTTCCCTTAAAAAGTCATCTTTCTTAAATCTCTTCTTCTTTTACTTATACTCTTTGATCTTCATCTTTAATCCACTAGGTATAATTCAAGTCTCTTGTTTTCATTTCCTTTGTCTTATCAAGTTTACAAAAATGATTTTGTCCATCCTTCGTCCCCAACTTTCTGAATAATTCATCATAAATCATAAACCTAGCACATTGGACATTGGACATTTAATTTTCCTTCCGTCTTTGCCACTTTATAATTTGAATGAGTGGCATGCATCGTCTCTACATTTAAGTTGGCTTTTATAGTTCTCTCTCTTTGATCTTACTGTTGTTTGTACCTCCTCATTCCAACACCAAGTCTCCTTAGTTGGTTGTCCACATTCTTTAGATTATCCGAGCGCTTCTTTAGTCACTCTTTTAATACAACTAGCCACTTCCTTCCAAAAGTTTTCTTAATGGATTCTTCCAAACCAATTGGAGGAGTGTATGCACTGATTATATTATTTTTTTCTTCTCCTAAAAAAGTTTTATTAACAAATTCTATCCCTTATCCCCCTAATCTCAAAAATGTCTTCTTTAAGACTTAAATAAGGCTGTCTGTACCTTGCTTTTACTTTTATAATTTCCTGAGCAATGATGTAGCTTGTCACTTACAGGGAATGACCTAGCGAACCTGGCCCACTTTTCATTGAATCTGGGGTCTGATGTAGTGTGTTTGCCAGTAGGGGACATCCTAAATTGTATTTGTTTTTGTAGATAATCAGAGAAATATTATTGATAAGAATAGTAAGGAAAAAAAAAACACGTTGCTCATGATGATGAACAGCAGGAAAAGGAAAAAACAAACAAAGAAAAAAGAAGGAAATCAGGAAGCTAATTTAAGAAAAAACATATACTCAAAGAGAGAGGAACAATCAATAAAACCCCAACACTGAGACTGATCAAAAATTGTATCCTGTAGTCAATCCATTTAAAAAGTGGCTAAATTTTACTCTAACCGACAACCTATCACAACTCTTCTCCTTTTTTGGGGCTTCGTATTGGCTGTGAACAAAACATGAACAATCAGTAAAACCCCAACACTGAGACCAATCAAAAATTGTATCCTGTAGTCTTTCCATTTAAAAAGTGGCTAAATTTTACTCTAACCGACAACCTATCACAACTCTTCTGTTTTATTGGGGCTTTGTATTGGCTGTGAACAAAACATATGACACTAATCACAGACACTGGCAGAGTTGTTTATTAGCCATAGTACTTGGTTTAACTGATATGTTGTTCCATTATTTTTTTTTTTCTTTATTGTAGATTGAAGGGTACAAAGCTGAAATCAAGAGATTACAGGAATCTGAAGCAGAAATTAAAGCTTTATCAGTTAATTATGCAGCTTTGTTGAAAGAACGAGAGGTACTCTAATGATTTCAAGAATCTCAATATTTATCCCAAATATGTTTTAAACTACTGTTTTAAATCCCTTTGACATTTTAAAGTTTTTCCCTCCACCTCCCCCATTTGACAGGATCAGATTTCTAGATTGAGTAAAGAAAATGGCTCTCTAAAACAAAATTTGGATGCAACAAATGCAGCTATGAATGCGTCTAGAAGTGAAAGTGCCAAAGCATTATTAAATGGTGTTAATGTGCATGAGGTACTTGATTTATAGTAAAATGAAGTCTATTGTGTATTTGTGCATTTAATATGCTTTTAAGACAATGTTGTGCTATTTTACACTATTTTGGAAATCTTTGTTTGTATGTTAAAGGTGTTTGACACACTATGACTTAAAGAGAAGCCGGTCAGCTTTGTAGTTCACCAAACCTTATGTTTAGGCGAAAGTTTGTATGGCTTTGCTCCATAACCTTCCCTTACCCTTACCACGTAAATTTTTTTTTTTGTGTGTTTTTTTTTGGGCTAGACATGCCCTTAAATTAGCGTTTAAAGCAGATATCTTATGAAGTGAGTCACTTAAGAGGAGCCTTTATTCATTAACGTTTCTAGCTAAGATGTACACATATAGTGGAGTCCTTGACATTATTTAATGAATGTGTGCCTACAATTTTGCCTATAATAGCCATTGTTAATGTCCTTCATAAGATGACCATTGCTGCTGTGAAAGTAAGGAGAGGGCTTGTAAATTGAAATCAGCTTTTTTTTTTTTGGGGGGCTTATTATTATTATTATTATTTTTGCTATAAATAATTAGCTATTGGTTAGATTGGTCTCTTTCCAATAGGACTTGACACTTAATTGGTAATTGCTCATTACCAGCACACCTCTCTAGGAGACTACAAGTGGTGTTGTGTAATCAGTAAGTGGTTTTGTGTAATCACTCAATGGTTTTAATAAGGAGAACAATGAAGAAAGATAAGAATTTACATGGTTTGACAATATGCCTATCTATGTCTACAGAGAAAGTAAGATTTATTTCACTATATTGAGTATCTTTAATGAGGATTACAAAGAACAACCTTACAACTTGGCTGCTCACTAAGTGAACACTTTCTTTTTTGTTACACTTTTTTAAAGTTTTGTACAAGAGTGTGTGTGTGTGTGTGTATATATATAAAAGATAGGTTCAAGTTACACCTAGTGTAACTCCACAAAAGTTACATATTTTTTTAAATTGTAGATTTCTATGAGATCTAATTGTTAGAAAAACACTACTATCAATGTCATCATTAAACATTTATTACTAGCCAGCCAACCTAATTAGTTTTTAATTAATTTTTACTACTTCCTCTTTCTTCTCTTTTTTTTGATAAGTTCTTTCTTCTCTCTCTCTCTCTTTTATTTTTTACAACCCCCAAAGTTTAAGCGATTAGAAGGATTCACCATTGTTGTTGGTCTCCCAAACTTTGCCTATAATGCACACATATATGCACTTCATATTTGATGTTTAGTACAGTCTTATATGTGAATAAGTAGACCAACAAGTCATTAGTTAACAAAGCTGGGGCATTCCACAGTAACTGCTACATGTCAAGAGGCATGTTATCGTATTTGATATGGAAGAAGAGATCATAAGGAGCGTGCAGTAATTAGATTGAGTGCAAGTTTCTTTTTAGTGTTTTTGGTTTTGTTTTTTGTTTTATTTTCATTTGTTTTAAGACTTTAGCTCTCTTATTATTGAAGTTATAAAATTGGAGGGGGGTTTGCACTTCAACAGTAATATTCCCACAATATTTCCAGGAGTGAAAAATACTAATTTTCCCACAATAAACCTTCCAACACTACTAAATCGTGTTCTGTGGATCGTAGTCCATTCAAAATACTAGTGCAAAACTTCTTCTTTGATCAAAATTCTGTCATACACGGGTTTTTTTCCCCTCTCTCTAAACGTTAGACGGTTAAATTTAATAAATAAGAGAGAAAAAAACATGTTATTAATTGGTAAGCTGAGGTGGAAGACGGTAATAAATATTTAATAATGATATGGGCAGAAATGTTTCTCAACTGTTAGATCTCTTAGAAATATATTGTGTAGAAAATGTGTAACTTGAACCCATTTCTCTCTCTCTCTCTCTCTCTGTATATATATATAGTGATTCAACCATTTACTTCATTTCATAATTACTGAATGTCATATTTGTGTATATTTTGTAAAACATGACAATTATATAAAATGTTATATTTCAATTTTATATGATTAGTTGATCACTTGACTGTTATATTGTCCTTAAATAATTATTTCAAATTTATCATGTTATTTATTAAACATGTGCATTGACTTTTTTAATCTTTTAGAGTGTCCTGTTTATACTTCCTTTGTATTGGGGCCTCGCCCATTTTAATCAATGAATTCTTATATTTACTAAAAAAATAGAGTGCTTCCACCTTGTTAGAAAAATCACATTTTTTGTTTATTAGTTAAAAAAATGATTTGACAGGCTGGGTTATTTTGAATTTGTGCAGGGAAGTCCTGATCAATCACCAAAGCGACAACATAAATTCACAACTCAAGTGAAAAACCGATATTCTGGAAACCAAACACACAATGGTCAGGATGGAATAAGCAATGGAATCACTCATGCTGGAAACCAGACACACAATGGTCAGAAGGTAATTGCACCTTTTATTCTGAAAACTTGAGTTTTCTGAGGAAGTTTGAGCAACTTCATAGTTAGTTTATATGTGTTCTCTGTTCCATAGTTTTGGTTGGATCTTGATACTACAATTGTCTATTCATTTCTACTCTTTTCTCTTTTTAATACTTTTTACCCTTTATTATTTTTAATAATGAATGAACTTGACGGCAGATATATGAATGCATTCTAGTTGCTTGCAGATACAGTAGAAGAGAGCAATAGGTCCACTGCAGGAGTGCAAGTTAATACTGAAATAAAACAATTGAGGATGGAACTTGAAAAAGAACGTGATAAGTTGGCATATATTCAGTCAAAATTACATGGTACATTTGTGCTTTCTGAAGATTCAGAAATTATTCACAAGTTGTTTTAATATGTCTGATTTTTTCTTTTTCCATTCTCAGAGGAACACAAATTAAATGAATCTTTCCAGGAGGAACTCAAATCACTAAAATTAGACAGAGACAAAGTGAGTTTTGAAATCAGGTTATGATTTGCTTGATAGGCTTTTGACTTTGTTTGGTTTTCATTTGTAAGGCTATGGTGCACTCATCATTTACCCCTGCTTTCATATGTTCAGTTTGTTTTTAAGTATTAGGTACTGGAATTGTCTAATTCTTGTTTAAAAAGGGAAAAATATGTACACTACTTTGTTTAAAAGTTACTAGGGGTATGTTGGGGACACAGAGAGATGGAGGAAGAGGAGAGGGGAGGGTGGTCAGAATATACTAATTTTTAATAGCATTAGATTAAATATAATTTCCTAGTTGACTACCAATTGATTAATATTTCTGGAAAAGGCATCTATAAAACTAGAGATGTAACAATCTTATATGCACAAATTGTTAAATTGAATTTCTATATTCAGTTTTCTTTGACAAAATTTTGGACCTTTTTTTTGGTTGGGCTTACACTTAGAAATTTAGGCTGTTTCTTTAACAGGTAATTTTAGGGTCTGTATAACATATATATGCTGATATAATTTTTTGTGAATGACCCCTGCTGTCAGCATACTCTTGCATCGCTTACACATAGAAATAGGGTTTTAGATATATATACATTTTTTAAATGTAGTCTTAGTGTCTGACAGTGTTGGGATGTTTTCCTCTTGCATGTCATGAGCAATCAGGCGTATTTGAGTATTTCTTATTTCCTTAATTTTATTTTCTCTTGTTTTTGGCATCTAAGCTGTGCTTTTGGTATGGCATGTAATCTTCTTTGTTGGCAGACCTCCATGGAAATGAGTGTATTGCGTAATGAACTGGGTGAGAAAATTTCAGAAATACAAAGACTGCAAATGGAGCTGAATAGACGGGAGGATGAAGGTACTGATGACGTTTTGGAGAGTTTGAAAAGAGTAATTGCAAGCCTGGAAAAGGAAAACAGTAGTCTTAAGGTTGGTAGCTTGTGTATCATTAGCTTGTGTTTCACTTGTGAAGAATCGTATCGTATTACTCAAAATATTTTATATTGCTTTTTATTAAATGATGAGCCCCTGAATCCACTCAAATTATATATCATTGTATAGATGGAGAAAGATGAACTGGAGGTTTCTTTGAAAATGAGCAGGAACTCTTTAACTGAGAAAGTATTGTCAGGTCCTTCAGAGTCTTTGACTAAGCATCCAACCATTGTGAATGAGGTATATAAATTGTTGGGAACACAATGCCTTACTTTTCTGTTAGTGCTTAAGATGGTTCTCACTCTGTCCCCTCTCTGGCGAGTATTTGTGACCTTTTCTGGCAGGTCATGTTTGCTGGGCCCCCATCTGTAATGATGTTAAGTGAAATATTTTACATCATTGTGAATTTTTGATATGCACTTGTATTGTCTCCTTTCCTTGTAAATGAGTTATTATTAATTGTTGTTCTTCACAGATGGAAGATTCATCTAGAAGTTTCCCTGGAAAGGAAGAAATGGAGCTAAGTTTGCAAAAACTGGATAAAGATTTAAAGGAAACACGCCGTGAAAGGGACAAAGCATTACAAGAATTGGGCCGCCTTAAGCAGCATTTGTTAGAAAAGGTCACATGCCTTAAGTCTTTCATTATATCAAGATCCACCCAATTTTTTCAACTGCACTAACATGTTAGTTATAAGCAATGTGAAATTTCCTAATTTTTCTTTGTAGTGATTTTTTTGGTGAATCTTTATATTAATTTTTTTTTTTTGGGGTTAATTACTGATTATGCTTTACAAAGCTTCAACTGTTAGCACTTATCACTGGTATCAAAATGAAAAAAATGAGGATAATATGCAGTGGAACAATCTCTTTCAGTCTTTCTTGCATGCATTTCATCTCTATTTTAAGATGACATATTATTGGGTGGCCTGAATGATCAGAGGCATATGTAAGGACCATTCATAAATACCAATGATATGTTGCTGCATCACTTGTAATAATTAGAAGAAATAAGCAGTTGATACAGTGGTTGGCCCTTTCAGTATACTTTCTTTAACTAGGACTTCGATATTTGATTTTTTAATGACCAAGCTTCTTATTTTGAGCTTGTTTTTACTGCATTGGTGTAATATTTCCCTCTATCTGTGTGCATGGAAATGTTTCTAATTTACATTTATAGACTGTCAATGTTTCTGTTGTCTGGATGTTTAACTTTTACTCTGGCTGTGTCAATTTCACTTTTCATTGCTTTAGTAGACTCTGGCTGTTTCTCAATATATCTAGTTTTAAAACTTTCCAAAGCCAAAGCTAAATGTAGTTTTCTTGCTTAAATAATATAGGAATTTGAAGAATCTGAAAAGATGGACGAGGACAGCAAAATCATTGAACAACTCCGAGAAAATAATGAACATCAAAGGGCTCAAATATTACGTTTGGAAAAGGCTTTGAAGCATGCCATTGCGAGTCAGGAGGAAATTAAGATGTCCAACAACAATGAAATTCTGAAGTCAAAGGATATTATTGATGACCTGAATAAAAAACTTGCGAACTGTATAGCCATTATCGATGCCAAAAATGTTGAGCTTCTTAATCTTCAAACTGCTCTTGGCCAGTACTATGCAGAAATTGAAGCTAAGGTAAACAAATGAATACTTTGTTTTCTGTTTTGTGTGTGTGTGTGATTTTGGGGTTTGTAACCATTAGAAACTCACAGACATGTTGGTAATAGCCATGCTGTCTCTAGGTCATGGTTTTTATTTCGCTTTGATTATTGTATGTATAGGAACATTTAGAAGGAGATTTGGCACGGGCAAGAGACGAAGCAGCTAAACTTTCCAAGCTGTTGAAAGTAAGATTTCTTTCTTTCCTATATTATGATTTTGTTTCATGAGTCATTGTTATATTTATTTTATAAGCTAGCTGGTGTGCACTTTCTACTATGGATGCCACAATAAATGGGCTCATGCAACTGGTTATTTATTTTAAAGTTTTAACTGATTTTTGGTGGTTTACCTTTTGTATACTTCCAGTGTATATGGGTCGCACTCGTATAACGCTCTTCCAATAAATTAATTACTTTATATATATATATATATATATATATCTATTATATTATATGTGTTGGTTGGGTTCAAGTAACTTTTAGTAATGGTACATTGCTCAATATTTTTTCATTGGATGTGTATTTTGACAAGTCTTTCATCAACTATATTGTCTCCTTATACTTTCAGTGCCTGTGAAATATAAACATGTTTAGAGATCAATAACTATTTTATTTAGAAAATGAAGTAAGGATTCCTTCTTTCCAGTCTTATGATTTTGTTTCATAAAGTCATTGTTATATTTAATTTATAAGCTCGCTGGTGTGCACTTTCTACTATGGACGCCACAATGAGCTCATGCAACTCGCTAATTTCATTTTTTTTTTTTTTTTAAATTTTAATTAGTTGTTGTTGGTGTATCTATTGCAAACTTCCAGTGTATATGGGTTGCACTCGTATTACACTCTTCTAATAAATTAATTACTATATACATATATATTGATTATATTATACATATTGGTTGGTTTCAAGTTACACTTAGTGTAACTTTTAGTATTGGTACATCACTCAATTGTTTTTTATTGGATATGTATTTTGACCAGTCCTTCATTAATTATATTGTCTACTTATACTTTGGCCTGCAAAATATAAACATGTTTAGAGATCAATAACTATTTTATTTAGAAAATGATAAAAGTTTTTCGTAACTTAAAATTCTTCACAAAACATTAGATTATGGATCGAATAATAAATAACATCTGATTAACATAAAATTTTGGTGTGTGTATTAATAAAAATGGGAATTCAGAATCTAACACAGTAGAATTTTTAAAAGGACAAAGTTTTCCTCCAAACCATTATGGAGGAAAGTTCCTCCTATTTACTACGTGTCAATTTAGAAGACTATTCACTTACTTTTAGTCACGTGACCTACTTAATAGTCAATGTGACTTGTTTAAATAATTTAATTAATCATGTAATTTAATACATGCCACACGACCTATTTAATAGCCAATGTAACTCTTTTAGATGAAGTAATGAAT
Organism: Quercus lobata; assembly: GCF_001633185.2. Lineage (NCBI taxonomy): Eukaryota > Viridiplantae > Streptophyta > Magnoliopsida > Fagales > Fagaceae > Quercus > Quercus lobata. Next base: position 55,906,509 of record NC_044907.1, on the reverse strand, counting down.
TATGTAATTTAATACACATGGATGGTCCTATGAACCACCATGTAATGGGTTGGAGGAGATTCCTCCAAACCAATTTGGAGGAAAACTTTTGTCCCTTTTAAAATTTGGTCCAAAACGTGGTTTGTTGTTCACTTTTTCATCACCTGCAAAAGGTCAGATAACAGCAACATTTAGATGCAAATCATCCCCGCAAAGACCCCATCCCCCTTCTCAATTAAATTGGAATTCCCCAAGATCTGGCTCATTCAGAAAAGATCCTAACCTGTCTCATACACACTTTTAACACTGCTTTGTTCTTCATAGCCTGTTTGCTCTTTAACCTGGGTGGCCTTTATCTTCACAGCTTTAGTTGTTCAAGTGAGAAAGAAAGGGAAAAGGGGAATATATGAGGGAGAAAGAGAGAGAGACAGAGGTTGCTGAGAACATAAAGGTTTTGGGGGGGGGGGGGGGGGGGGCGTGACTATTGGCCAAGGTCATTTTATTAGTTATATATAATTTAAGAAATATTTTTGGTACCATTTCGCTAATGACATAAAAACTTTATATATACATATATTTCTGTGAAATACAATTTTAATAACATTATTGACAATCCTTGTAATCAATAAATAAATAAATAAAGGCTAAAATGTACTATACAACGTCTAAGTTTGGGATCATTTGAAATCGGTCCCTCTACTTTCATTTTAATTAAGGCAAAAATGCACTATTCACACTTTTTAAGTTTGGGGTTGCTTTCAAATTGGTCCTTTGACTTTCAAAACTTGCAATTTATACCCTTGACTATTATTGTGCTATTAATGTGCTCCTTTTGTTATGATCTATCACGTTTTTGTTGTTAACCCACTCGAAAATGATGTCATTTTTCTATTTTCTATTTAAAATGATGTCACTTGTGGGTGGTTAACTGTAAGCCAAAGTTTAGCTACAAAATTGGTTGTAGTCTTAGGTTACAACCTTACTCAATATTTTTTTATTGGAGATAAATTTTGACAAATTCACCATTGGATTACATCTTCTTATATCCTCCATGCTAGCAAAATTTATAAAAAATTAAAAATCAATAGCTATGTCATCAATAAATTGTTTAAATTGCAAGTTTTTGTAGTTTAAAATTATGCATAAAATTTAAGTTTATAGATCATATAGTAAATAATATCCGATTGATACAAAATTTAAAACATGTGTATTAAGAATGTAAAGAACATGCAATTCAACAATTAGATTTTCAAAATATGAAATAATGTTTATTTTATTAAGTAAAGTTATAGCCTTAGGCTACAACCAATTTTGTAGCTAAACTTTGTCCAAGATTTTAACGGATGTTGATGGAAGGGGCACATTGAAATTCTTGATATATTTGATGGTGTAAATTGCTAGTTTTCATAGCCAAGGATCAATTTAGAAGTGATCCAAACTTAGAGGATGTAATAGGATTTTAGCCTGAAATGTTTGTTAATTAAATTATTTATGGTGGTACGGTTTGATTTTACTTGAACCTTTGGTTGGATCTCTAAATCTTGAACCACTTATTTTTATAGTTTTCTTAATGGTCTATTCTTATAAACAATGATTTTTCCTTTGTCATCTTCAGGATGCAGATCAACGGGCAGAAGTATCAAAGGAGGAAAAGGAAGAAATTTTGGCCAAGCTTTCCCAATCTGAAAAGATGCTAGAAGAATGGAAAAGCAGAGTAAATAAGCTTGAGGAAGACAATGCAAAAGTACGGCGTGCTCTTGAGCAGAGTATGACAAGGCTTAATCGGATGTCAGTGGATTCAGATTATCTTGTTGACAGGTTAGTAGGTTTAAATTTTTAATTAAAATTATTGCCATTTAACATTGGTTATCAGTTTATTATTGTATATGAACACATTATCTTCACTACTACATTGCCTTGTGTGAGGTGGAGACTTTATACACATAATAATATGACTGGTAAATGTTGGCAGGCGCATTGTGATCAAGTTACTGGTGACATACTTCCAAAGAAATCACAGCAAAGAGGTATGTTTATTTCATATTAAGATTATAGTTCCTTCAGGATGCACACTGGGAATGAATCTCTATTCCCAACATGTGCAAAATTGCTCATGCCAAAGTTAGTGAGGTATATAATTGGGTGACTTCTATCTGGATATCACCAAGGCCTTGGATGATTATCAAGTTCTCATTTTAGATGGTCTGGATTTCCAAGTTGAATATTCTAAAAGAAATGAGCACATAGTGGAAGGAAGGGAAGTAAAGGGGAAAGCGGAAAAAGATAATATAAAGAACTATTCAAAGGAGAAAATACATTTACTAGATTGACATCCCAGACTCAGAAGTTAAACATTTGTTAACATACTAGATTGAGGTGGGGACCTTTCACTGAAAATGATCTTGACTTTGACAGTTGTTTCCTGCAGCCACTTAAGACAGTTTGGCCGCATAAATTCCACTGGCCTACAGCAGTCTCATGTTGACTATTATTGCTGGGGAAGCTAATTGCTTACTCTTCCATACTGGTTGAAGTAGTTGTCCTCAGAAATTTTTATTATATATTTGGGCAGGTTCTGGATCTTATGGTTCGCATGCTGGGATTCTCTGATGAAGACAAGCAAAGGATTGGTGTTGCTCAACATGGTGCAGGCAAAGGTGTTGTTCGTGGAGTACTAGGGCTACCTGGCCGCCTAGTTGGTGGTATCTTGGGAGGAGGTTCGGCTGAATCAGCTGCAACAATGGCATCTGAAAACCAGGTAATCATTTTTTCTAAAGATTGACTGATATTCATATCTACAAAAATGTATTTTGCTTGCTCATGGTCTTTTAATGCTTTCCATTGTTGGTGGGTTTGTTTGTTGTTGTTATTGTTGGTTTTTTTTTTTGTGCATTTGTTTTTTTTTTTTTTTTGTGTGCATCTGGTCATTAGTGCATGCTCTGGACTCTAGGCTAGATTTGGTGCAGATATGATGGCCCGAAAAATACTTACCAACAAAATACGCTGACCTGAAACATGCCCCCAATGTTGAAATTGAGGCTAATCAAATTGTTCTATTGTTTATATTGCCATTTTGATGGCAATGGTTAGCATGACTGGGCACTTTCTTCTCTTATAATAATGAGATAGTGGGTGAGGTGAGTTCAAGATCCATTGGGTGTATGTAACTTATCAATAATAATAATAAAATACTGCCATTCTGACATTTACTGCAAGCATTAACATTCTTGTCTGATATCAAGTATGCATTTGTGAATTCTGTCCGCTAAGCAAGGGCAATAATTAGCCTAAGGCATATATTTTCTCTACCAGTCTTTTGCAGATCTGTGGGTTGATTTTCTTCTCACGGAAAATGAAAGAGAGAGAAGGGATTTGGCAGATTTTGCTGGAAGATCCAAGGAAGATTCACATGGAAGAGGTTCCAATGCTGGAGTTGCTGATGCATTCATGGCCAACCATACAACAAATTCTGCTGGTACTGCGTCATCAAGTTTCTCAAGATTAAATTTCTCACCTAACCAGAACTCTAGTCCTTATCCCTCTCGTGGAGATTTTCGGCATTCTGAACATTTTGATTCTGAGTTTTCAACAGTACCTCTCACATCATCAGATAACACCCCACAAATCTCAAGACTGCTTCCAAAATATTGAAAATGAAATGGATGTAATTAATCAAAGGTATAGATTACTATGTGTTCATGTTGTAGCAATCTTTTTCAATCAATTCTTTTACATTCAAATAAAGAGTTACTTCCGTTAGCTGTGCGGACTGTTCCTTTTGGATCTTAAATGTAACTGTGTGTGTAATTCGGGAGAACCAACCCGCTCCCCTTCCTTTCCAAAACAGGTAACACCTTCCCTACGTTCTCTTCATTTATAAGTGGGGGTGAAGGCGACAACAAACTTGGTTAAACAAATTGAAAGTTTCACATTGATAAACAAACATGGATAAACAAATTGAACTTTCTCAGACGAAATTTTAGGGCTTGAAAAAATTCTAGCGTCTCAAGCGACATTGTATTGTTTCATTTCAATTTTGTTTACTGGAACAAAAAATGTGGGTGCTATGCAGTCTAGTGTGCTACTAACCAATGATACACGGATCCCGATTAGTAACAGTGCATGTGTGTGTGAGGTTCAACCGTTCAACTTATATTTAGTGTAATTATCATTAGCATTACACCAATTAGTAACACTTTAATCTCATTATCAATGTTTCAAAAAAAGATGTATTATTGGTAGTTTTATATATTCGAGAATTTTGCAGTTAAATGGTCTTGATGTAGTGTCACAATGGGGGTATGTAATTTAAAAAACAAGCATCCAAAAAGGAGACTAACAAGATTTTCAAATTGTGTAGGATTTTATCTTGGAATCTTCATCATTGGAAGACTCATTGGTCTCATTGCTTTTGGCCTTCAGTACCATGCTCTTGCTACTGCTTCTTTTCACGATTCTAGTCAAACCCAATTTATAGGTTTGCAAGTTGCCAACCAGCTCCGTCAAAGGAATGAAGTCAATATCCTTTGTTTCTTCAATGGCAGAGACCTTAGCACTTTTCTTACAACCTTGGGTTCAAGAATGGTTCTCCCAAGATTAAAGGCTGAGTTGACTATGTCCTTTAGCTTGACATAGAACTCATCAAATGACTCATCCTCTTTCATTTTTATCTCCTCAAAGCTAGTAGTGAGCCTTTGGAGTTTTGAATCCTTGACAGCCTTAGTTCCTTCATAGGTTGTCTAGATGATAGTCCATGCTTCCTTAGCAATCTCAGTAGAGGATATCTTCTTGAACTCCTCATTGGTGACCACACTAAATAAAACATTCAATACTCTGTTGTTGAAATTTGCAGCTTTGATCTTGGCATCATCCCAATTAGCCAATGCTTCCTTTGGCTTAGTCTAGCCAATCTCCACAGCTTGCCACACATTCTCATCTAAAGACTGCAAGTCTCATGCGTACTTTCCAATATGCATAATTAGTACCATCAAATAAATGAGGTATAATAAGTGACTGTCCGCTATCTATGACAGATAGGGGTCAATAGATCACACAGCAAAGATTAAACCTAATCAGAATGTGCCCACTTTGATAGGTCAAGAATGTATTGACTCCTTTGGTAACTTAATCAAATTAATTAGCCAAGTGAAATTAATAGATTCAATTACATATAATAAGCGTGGTAGCACAAATAAATCACCAATTAAGTTAATGCAGCAGAAAATAAATTTGACATAAGTGATTTGTTTACGAATGAGGAAAACCACTGAGGCAAAACTCCACTGGGCGAATTTAAGGTTACCACTTCCGAGAATCCACTATTATCAAAACAAACGGTTACATGTAATAGGAATCCCAATACCTAACACCAACCTACAGTTGAACCATTACCCCAATATCCAATTAGATTTGTAATATAGTGGCAATCTCTCCTTTTAATGCACAAATCCGAATATGTGACTAACCAATGATACACGGATCCCAGTACGTGACTAACACACTAACTTGAGGAAGATGTCGGTTGTAAAGTTCTTCAGTTCATCTAACAATGAAGATCAAGAAGCTCCTTGGTCACAAAACTCTTGGCGCAAAGACGCAGTATCTTCTAATGAGAATATGATGAACTAGGGCAAATTCTGTCTTTGATCACAATTTGCATGCACAATGACTTTGCATCAAGTTGCATCACCTTTGACAACCTTTAAAATAATCCTTATATATGTCTAGAATTGTGAGAAAAAAAAAACTACACAAATACACATGGATATGCGTGAAATCAGATCTGGAAATCTGAATTTCATAATTCTCGATAGATATAGCTTCTGTCGAGTTGCTGTTGAGCATCAGCATTAAACCTCGATAGATATGATTTGTCGAGCTTTAATGAATAGCATTTCTTCACTTGTTTCTTGGACAAATTTGCATGGCTTCAATACTAAACTTGAACTCTTGTTCCTTGAAGTACTAAACTCATCATAGATCTACCTAATTACAAGTAAAGTGCGTTTTATCAAAGGATTAGCCAATTTACTTAACATATGTTTCTAACAAGTCTCATATATGTCCTAACAAATTGGTTTTGAAAACCCAGTTCAAAAATTTTGGAAATTCATTTATGATCTTGAAAATCTGTTTAAATGCATGTACCACAAGAGGGGCTCGTTAAGGCCATGTTTCCTATGTGTTTTATTAGTGTATGTGCTCGATGGATATCATTTACCCTAAATAAGGAACATGCTCGTGAGCAAGGATTTCTTGAGCAAAGTGCTTGTGTTTACCAAATGCATGGGTGTCCCTTTTTAAGCTATATAGGGAAAACATGAATGATGTGTTTGGCTTTTTGAACTCATTGGGTGGGTTGGGAGAGGACCCTATCCTTTTTGAGGCATGACGCCTTGGCATAAGCGGATGATTTCATCATCAATGATTGACCAAATGTTCAATGTGCCACAACCAACCGATCCTCAGTGATTAGTGAGGTCTTTCATTAGGTTGTAATGTGGCCTTGGGGTCAATTAGGTGCTTGAAATGAAGGATATTAGACTCAAAACTTTCACATGTGGGTGATTATTTGGCATTAGCTCCATTGACTGAGTAGTCGCTCTCAATCAAGAAGGACTTTCTCAGGATTGTAATGTAAGGATATGGGTTTCCTAGGCTCACGGGAGGATATTTGGGCTGTGAAATTCTTTAAAGGGTTTCCTAAAGTCAAGGATTACACTTCATCGAGAATCTTTTTGGGGTGCCTCTAATGCTTGGCTATATCCTCAATTTGAGTCCATTTCTTGAATTTTGCCCATTTCATTTTTGGGGCTTTCATTTTATTTTCTTTAGCCCATGTTTCTTGATTGTTTCGAGCTGAATTTTATTTTGCCCTTTCTTTGCTTGGGGCTTCATTTGACTTGATTGGCCCATGACGTTTGTCATTTGATTTCGGCTCCTTTATCATTTTTTTTTTTAATTTATAAATTATGGACTCATTTGATGGGCTTAAATTGGAGATCACTTAGCATGAGATCCTTGTAACCATCTAACCTGCCCCAGTGTGGGGGGTAATCCTTGGCTAGGTTAAATCAAGAAAAGAATTCAACAGGCTCTATTGGGCTAACAAGGGATATTTCTTTGCAAGCGAGACGGTAGTGAAATGAATGCCTTTCTTTGTCATCTTGAACGCTTACTCCTTAGCCTTAGGAGCTTATGTGCCAAATTATAAATTGGGATGATTTTTGAAAAACATTTTCTTTCTAGCTTAAAAGGGCTATCAAGTGATATAACTGTTTGGATAGCTGAAACAAATGCCTCTATCATTTCAAATCTAATCAGTTGGTCAATGAAACTTGAACATATGGTCATTTATTGATTCAGGGTCCACACCAATCTTGGGTAGAACCTCCCTATGGGGGGTTGATTGTCAAGAATTTAATGTACACTTTGCAAAAGTGGGGAATGTTTTATGCATGTGGAGTTGTTGGGATGTGATATCATGAAATTAGCATTTGAGGATCACATGCCCCTTATCCCTAGTAAGGGACAACCACTTCACTTAAACAACTCTTTTCCAACAAAAGGGGTTTTGGCATTGACTTTCTGCTCTTGAAAGATGCACGCGTTTCAAAACACAGATTTTCATGATTTGATGTTTTAATTTTAACCTTTATGCTTTGTTCTTATTTTGGAAAATCCCTTTTTTTTTTAAGTGTGTACAAGATTGCAACAAACCTAAGCCAACTGAAATGAGAGAAGGTTTTGTTGAGATAGTGTTTGGGATGTAGTGACAGGCCAAATCTGAATCCAGTGTTTTGGATGGATGGCATTCCCAATATCCAAAAGCTTTTGCAAAGACCTACTTAGGGGATGGAGGTCTTCCCCTTGTAAATAAGCCTTAGGTGATTGATTCCACACTTGCATACTTCTTGGGATGAAGATTTTTCTGATCTATGGTGAAGATTCTTGTGAGGCACAAGTAACAAACTTCATTTTCATGTCAATCATCAAAATGACCTGTTAAGGCAATGTGCCACATTAGAGACCTAATAAAGGCAATATGAGTACAACAAGAAGGGATGTTAATACAATTCCTTGAAATTTTGATGGGCACTATCGTCCAAATGTTGAGCAGGTGAATGGTTCTATCACAAATGCTTAGATGCCGACTCGTTGGCTTGATTAAAGCATGTCCCTAAAAAGGAACTTGATTGAAGGGAGTTAGTCACATGTCTGGGCTATGACAAACTCGATAAAATTGGAAGCATTTTAGCTCTCATTCGACCAAATTTAATCCCTTTACTCTTCCTCCATGGTTCACATGTGGGCATTCATTAAGAGCAAGTTTTGACATTGTATTGCTGAAGTAGCCGGAGATGATTTCTCATGGATTTGAGATTTGTCAAGTGAATAACCATGACTAAGGTGGTCCCAATACTATTTGGATGTTCTTGAGACGGAAGTGGTCCAGGTTAGATGAAGGCTTTGCTCATGGCAGGATCTAATAAAATTGGAGATAGTTCATAATTCTCCCCGAATGTAGGCTTGGTTTGCCCTTTTCTATTGTCAATGCGGAAGTTTGGCTTCCAAGGAATGCTTCGAGTGAGTTACAAGATCTTCTGATGGCCTTGCAAAGAAATTGTGACTTTGGCCCTTGCTAAAGCTCAAGATGTTGTCGAGGCTATTGTAAAGAAGTCCTTTCAAGGGGGAGAGATTGTGTGAAAAAAAAAAAAAAAAAAAAAAAAAAAAAAAAAAAAAAAAAAAAAAAAAAAAACTTGCCTCTATGTGGCGTTTTCCATGGTCTCTCAATCACTTTCACAACTTGGTGAAATTTTTAACTAAAGGGTGTGGGGATTCAGGTATCAAGAAACCAAAGACATCAAGACACTTGGAGAAAGGGAGGACTTTGTTCAAAAAGACCCGAAGGTGAAATAATTTTTTTTTAAGAAGACCCGAAGGAACTGCTTTGTCTACCCAAAGGTGAGTGAAGATTTTATCTAGAAAATACCCAAAGGAAACACTTAGACTACCAGAAGGCAAAAAAAGATCATTTTTTTTTTTTTTTATTTTTTTTTAAAGGAACTTCCCAATCTACCCGAAGGAGAAAGGGGATTTTGTCTTAGGGGATACTCGAGCGAAACACTTAGACTACCCAAAGGCAAGGAGAGTTTTTGAAGACCCGAAGGAAAAGCCTACTAAGGCAAGCTAAAGAAAACCAATTTTGAGTTGGCTGATCTTGACTGAGAGATGTTGGGGTCTTTTCACCCTTTAGAGATGCTTTGACAGAAGAGCTTGTAAGCTGTCCGAGTCGAATCCCACTTTTAACTGAATTTTGCTCCTAAACTTACAATATCGAGCCTTTCGTGGATGATGTGGAGGTTGCACAAGATGGATTTTTTACTAGTCTAATGGGAATGAGACCACTTAAAATCTGCTCCAATATCATATTAAGAGCCCTTAAAGGCTTGGCCTTCTTCCAATCCATATGGACGTCTTATGGATCACTGATCTCATCAATCATGTTGTTAATACTTTAATAGAATTGGTTGTTGATCATGTTTGAGATAGGGAATTTAGAGCCCTTGGTGGTTTCCTTGAAGGAAATTGGGTAGAATTCATTGGAGTAGGCAACTCAGGTTATGCCTCTCTGGATACTTGATAGGCCGAAGCCAATTCTTGAAAAGGAAATTCAAAAGACTGAAGTTAGTAGGGAATCTTGGTCCTAAGAAGATCCGACAAAATTGGAAATACCTAGGCCCTCCTCCAATAGAGTGGCCTCATGCATCCTTTTAATTGTCTATTCTCATGTCTAACATAAGTGTCTCATATTGATTGATGGAGATGTTGCATCCACAAGATAACTTGAAGTAGGTTTATTGCAATCTTTGACTCCTTGGAGTGAGTTCTTGAATGAGCTTGATGACTTGCATAATTGAGTGTAATTTATCACTTCTCAACTTTAAACTTTAGTCTAATTTTATTTATTTTGTTGATTTTAGACTTGATTTTTGTTATTTAAATTTTACTCCAGATTTGAAGAAAATAAAGATCTATTCAAATAAAAGAAATGTGAAGCATCTAAAGAGAATATTTTTGGCCTTGGAAGTTGGCAAGAAAAAGAGAAAGTGGTGCTGAACAGAAGACAAGAAAAAGTGGCGCAAAAACAGAGAAACAAAAGAAAAGAAGTGCTAAAAAAAAAAAAAAAAAGAAAGGGCGCTGAAACAGAAAAAAAAAAAAAGAAAAAGAAAAAGAAAGGTAGCCGAAACAGAAAAGAAAAGAAGAGGGCTGAACAGAAAAAGGGGAGGTGCTGAACAGAGAGAACAAAAAGAAAGAAGGAGGCGCTGAATAGTAAAGCAGAAAAGAGTGCTGAAGCAGAAAAGACACTGAAAAAGATTCTTTTGCGTTCATTTTTTCCTTCAAATCTTCTCAGAAAAATTATGGTGAATTCGTTTATGTTGAATTTAATTTTTAGCATGAACTAAATTTTCTTTATTCTAGGAAAACGATGTAATCTAGTTCCGAACTATGCTTGCTTTTCTATGTTAATTTGAACAATTTCTCTTCATGTTTGTCTGATTTATTCTAAGCTTATTGCTTCTAATTAACTGGCCATTAATTAGATAATTTTAATCTTGTGATTTGCCGTCGAAAGAGGGGATTATAGGATAGATCTTGAATATTTCAGTATAGGTAAATATAGAGATCGAAAGACTTGTATGAACCTATGTAGTATTAAAATCGTTGGTCTTAATGCTTTCTTCCTTTATTAAATTGCATACTCTTGTGTAAAATAATAAACAAGATTGTTTCCAATTGACTATTGAAAGAGGCTTTTGGATGAGTTTGGAGATTGCTAACAAACAGAGATAATTAAATTCAATTAGCTAGATGAGTAAAGCATAGTGAGGGATTAGGTGAAATCAATTTCCTAGAAGTTTCTCTTTCATTAAGTTGATTTTCAAGCAACATCTTTCTTTTACTCTGCGTATCTTTTATTTAAATTGATTTTATTTTGAATTCCAATTACAAAAACCTTAGTGACTTCTCTAGATAAAATTGAGATTAGCATAATTTTGATATTTGTCAAAAATAAGTTACCAATCCCTGAGGACGATACTCTTCTCATCACTTTACTATAAAACTACGATACTGTGCACTTGCAGTTTTGCACCGATCAAGTTTTTGATTGTAATGATAGGCCACAGGGTGAATTTGACACCTGTAGCCTTTTCAAATTTTCAACCACTTTAACCCTTTTCCGATTCTTGCCTTTCACTTTCTCTTTAAATGCAAATTTCCACCAAAGTATTTTCTCAAAATATAAGGTAAATTCATTATTTTCTCAAAATGTAAGGTAAATTCTTGAATGAGCTATTTAGGGCTCATGTATTTAGAAATGGTTTCACAAGCTTCTGCATGACCTCGACTGAGGAGAATTTGAAGAACATGGATGATCCTTCGATCTGTTGGAGACCACCCTATGAAAATTGCATTGGAATTCATGATGCTTTTATTTGCCATCGGCTTCATCTCTTTTTGGCATGGGAGAAGGATTGAGAAATAATTCTGCCCCAGTATGGCATTTTTCTGGTTCTTCGACCGTCTAAACAGCCTCTTGAAGATTTTTAGCTAACATGAACTGAGACTTCAATTTGCAATCTTTGTTCTTGCACGTGTCCTTTTGTATAAGCTGGGAGATACAAGAATCTTGAACTTCCCACATTTCTTCTCACACGTCGAGATGGATTGGGATATTTTCATGGCGGAAACAAAAACCAAAGCACATGTTAGTCTTATGTCCAAATGCTTTAAGCATGCCCCTATTTCATTTGCAATTATGGGGGAGATGTTCCATGATTTGGAATTCTTGTTATTGAATGAGTTCCTAAAGTGATGCAAATCTTAACATGACCAAATAGTGGCAAGCAACTGAGCATTAGCATAGGTTTTGAAAAGGCTTAGGATGGACCCTTTTTCACAATGAAAATTTTAAGGTGTAACACCTTGTCCTTTTAGGAAACATTTGGCACACTTTGTATGGCGACCTCAATGGTGATGGCAAACACGTCCCCTTCCATCTTCAGCATAGTCTCCATTGCTTCAACATCCATGTAGTCCACCCAGTCGACTTCTTTTAGAGCCTCCTTGAGCACCATAGTAGGATTCTCTTTGAAAGTGAGCTTCTCATTGAAGAACATCTCCCATCTTGGATACACCTTCCCATCCTTGCCTACCCAAAGCTCGGGAAAGCCACAAAAAGGACAATCTCCTCCTTCCTTCACAAAATTTCCATTGAGGGTTCCAAGGTTCTTCTTGATTTCGTCGTAGCCTTCGAAGAATCACAAACCTTCCTTGGTCAGTTAAGTCTTGAATTCGGGGAATTCAGCCACCCCTTTTTCTTCTTTTCCAAGACCCATACTAGACATATACCCCATGTTCTTCATCATTGCAATCACCTTATGACTACAATATGGGACCAAATCTAAAGTATACCTTTCATCCTTCAATCCATAATTAGCTATGTTCACAAACTCAAAGCCACTCATTTGGAGCTCACTTCCTCCTTCCTCAAGTCCACAAACTAGTGCTAGGATTTCACCATCACCAAGCACTACAGCAATTCCTCCCTTCCATGGGATCTTCATCTTTTGGTGTAGAGAAGAAGAAATAGTCCCAATAGGATGAAGTCATGCCCTTCCTAAGAGAAGGTTGTAGTTAGGAGTGATATTCATGACGTGGAACTCCACAGTTGTTTCCAATGGGCCAATCTTGCAAGGGGTTTTAAAGGTTCCTATCACTCTCCTTGAAGTGTTATCATATGCCTTAACACCCCAAAAGAAGTACATACACTTCAATCCAAATTCAAAATAACATAGTTTAACAAAAATATAACATCCATAGAACTTGCCAAATTCTAAGTTTCAATATTGAAAGAGTTGGAGCAAACAATAGACTACTCATGACTATGACTACAAGTATCATCCATAGATTCTTTGTTGATATCCAAATTCATAACATCTTACATAAGCTCATCCAATTTCAATCGTTCAATTTCTATGCCCAAAAATAAATAAATAAATAAAAGTATTAGTGTGGAGACAATGGGAAGTCATCACCTAGTTTTTGCAATGGTCTAAGAACCATATATATAGTGTTCTCTCAAAGAAGAACCTTTTGATCTTACTACTAGAGATATGGGTTTAGAGTTAAGGTATAGTCTTGGGAAGGTTTTAGGCACCCTAAACCACCCAACCCTAAGGTTGGCTTTCCTTCATTATGTCTTATGTCTTAACCCTATTAAAGGCATACTCAATATTGCATCTATACTCACACACACAATAGCATACATCTAAACACACGACATGGCATCAATCATCCCTAACCGTACATTTATCATGGCAATCAAACAAAGCCTAAACATTCATCTAATCATGGAACATCATTGCATCCCAAACCCTAGCATACATCTAATTATGGCATAACATCGCATCCCAAACCCTAGCACATATCTAATCATGGAATTTCCTATCATATTTCATCATCTAAGGCAGCAATGAAAACAAGGCAGAAACACAAACATGAAAGATTCAAGCAAACATGTGACTAAGCGCAACTCATCAAACAAGCATGTTCAAATCCATTGTTAAGCAAAATCATATTCAAATATGCATGCTCATGTGAATGCATAACTTACCTCACTTACCTTGCAGCGACCCAGCACCTATGGCATTATGCATGGACATGTGAACGAATGGCATGGCGTTTAACAAAGAAATGAAAACAAACCCTAATCTAAGGATGTGAAAGGCAAACAAATATGTGAAACAGAGACTCAAGCTATATATAGATACATGGAGGATCAAAGCAGAGGTATAACATATGAAACAAACAAAGCAAAACATAAATTAGGGTTTATGGATAATGACTTGCGTACTCATACAGAAGCCTACATACACTGCCAAATATCTGCGTGCGCAGGGTTGTTCGAAAACCCTAACCCAGAAAACAGTAAACACAGAAACAAGACAGAACTTAAAATTATAAATCTAACACCCTAACATGCTTTTAAGACATACAAGAACGTAAACCTAGACTACATAAACATATTAAAACATAAAACATGTAAAGGAACAAACAAAACAGAATTAAACTTAAAGAAAATAAAAGAAAATGTTTGAAATGAAACAAGACAGAACTTAAAATTATAAATCTAACACCCTAACATGCTTTTAAGACGTACAAGAACGTAAACCTAGACTACATAAACATATTAAAACATAAAACATGTAAAGGAACAAACAAAACAGAATTGAACTTAAAGAAAATAAAAGAAAATGTTTGAAATGAATACCTTAAAGCAAAAGCTCCCAGGCTTGATTGTTTACCGTTCTTATCATTCAAATCTATCACAAATCAATAAAAATGTGATTAGTAATCTTTAAATTCAAAGATCAAGGCCAGAAAAAAGAACTAATCAAATAAAATTTACTTGAGGATGTTTTGTGAAAAAACACCCTATTTGATTCACTATTTCTAGTGAATCTTAGTGTTTTCCCGTGGAATTTCTATGTGTTTTGAAAAGGTACTATGTAGGACTATTTATAGTGTGAAAATAGGGGTTTGGAATGGCTCCCAGACAATGTGGGATTCGTTCCAAACCTCAATCTTTAATGCAGAAAACTTGCATTTCTTATGCTTTTGAAACCCTACTTGCATGTGCAGGCTCGTGTTGCGTGCGCAAACTTATGTTGCGGACGCAAGCCTAGGGTTTCTATTGGCCTTTATTTTTTAAAAATAGATATTTTTTTGCTCATTAAAAAGTTATATTTTCCATTTTAACATCTCTCAAGTCAATCTATAATCTGATTGTGCCCTAAACCAACCTTGAGTCTTAGAATTTCAGCATTATTAGAGAACGGGAGCGTAAGTCGTAAGGGGTGCAAAATGCAATGTTTACAATTAATAGTTACAAAAAATTATCACGCGTCAACAATGTTACAAGAACTAAATAATAATTTAAGAGTAATAATAATAAAAAATTAAATTAGATATTTATACGAAGGTTTGGAGATTTAGGATTTGTAGGGTTTAGAGATCTAGGGTTTGTAAAGTTTCAATTTACAATTATATAACTTATAAGTTTATGTAATTACTCACTGTTCTTTTTAAGTTTAAAATATAGGTTGACCATAAAAGGTATTTGACAAATAGAAAATAAAATGAATATTTATTTGCCTTACGAGTTAAACAATTTGTGTTAAATGAGTCATTTCAGGTTAACACAAAAAAATTGGCATGTCAAACGTGTCTATTGTGTGTCAAAAAAGTTGCCCGCTTATGACATGTTTCTTATCATGTCGCTTTCAAGTCGACCCATTTATAACCCAAACCTACTAAGGCCTGACCTTAACCTGCAAAAACCTGTGTTGTGTTCTCGGGTCGGGTCAAACATTAACACCCCTACTTTGAGTTGCGTATCATCCCACCTAAAATAGGATACCCGAAAGTCTAGGTTGTTTTTAAAAAATTCATGGGAAAGTATTAAATAGTTTAAGAATGTTTTACTCAAATGATTTTGTTGTCTATACAAGTTTGTCTTAAAAAAAAAAAAAAATAATAAATAAACTGCCACATTAAAGATAAAGACTAATTAAAATTTAAAAGATAAAAGGTCTCTCTATTTTCCTAGGTTCATTGTTTCAGGACTTTCCTCTCTCTCACAAAGCACAAAACTTTTCGTGTTTCCACTCACCATTTTTACTCCTTGCACTTCTGGTACTTTATATATATCTATCCATCGCCTTTTATCTTCATGCCATAGGTTAGGTGCTTTTTTATTCTATTTTAGCCCTCATAACTTATTGGTTTCTTTGTAATTTTGGACTACGATTTAGTGTGGCATTGGTACGAGCCTTAACCAAAAAAGTAAAAAAATGATGATTATTTTGGAGTTTTCTTTGTTGTGAATCAAGATTATCTCAACTTTAGTTGCAACCTCAAGTTTCTTTGCAGCTATTCAAGAATAAAGTGCAAACTATAGTCATATTGTTAGTTCTCTCCTTCAAAGATACAGTTAAGTAGTTCTTAACATAATGTTTATGTTCTTTCTCATGTATCTTTCATGCATAGTACTTATCCACTTGTATCTTTTTTATTACTAATCTTAGTGTTGTTAATTATAGTTGTTGTGGTTTATAAGAATTAGTTTCAAATTATTTAATTTGTTGTTACGGTTTTGATATACAATTTTTTTTTTTTTTTTGGAGAGAGTCTGCTCCAAATGATAGCTCTTTATCATCAGACCAAGATACCAATCAGTTTTTGGTGTAAGCGGAGATTGAACCCAAAATTTCTTATACAACCGCTTCTACTTCTCTATATAAAGATAAAGCTCATATGTAAAATTAATAATGCAATATCAGTTCTCCTAATTTTAGCTATACTTTTCTTAAGTTTTAGCATTTTCTCTTTTTATTTTATTTTTATTATGGATATAAAGGCCCTATTAGAAGAAATTAAATATTGATAAATGGAAGTATTTTTAGCCAATTTTTCTTTGTTTGATTATGTTCTCTTTATGTTGGTACACTAATAATTTTGTTTGATTTAGATTATGAACAAAGTGTTTGAGATTAGGGTATTGGGATTTGGTGGTGGGAATGAAGTGATTGGAGAAGTGTTCAGTTTTAGAAATAAACTCTTCTTTTTATCCAGATGTTATTTTATTATTTTAAATATTAAATTTATAATATGGTATAAACTCCTAGAAATTTCTAATAACTCTATTTTAAGACCTTCTCCCCTCTCCTTGTGTGTGTTAAAATATTTAGTATTCTCAAAAAGAAAAAATAGTTAGTTAATCTCACATTAGAAAATGAGTGTGAGTTAAAGAGGTTTAAAGTCTGTGCTATGTATACAAGAGTTAGACCCTTTTGAATATACACTACTATCAGTTTCTTTAAGGCTTTTTCCCCTCTGCCCGTGTGTGTATTAAAATATTTAGTATTCTAAAAAAAAAAATCCCATATATATGTGTGTGTGTTAGCAAAGAAAACCCACTCAATAGTTAGAAACTACTTCTAGGATAAGGAGAAATTATAAAATATAAATTAAGAAAATTAATCATCAAAGCATTCATCAATATTATGGGAAGTATCATAAATACTATATAACAAAATGAGCATTATATATGGGTCTTGAGAAAAAAAAAAAAAAAATACCAAACATCCATGCATCGCGTTGGACATTGTCTAGTAATAATAAAAGCTTATCAAATTAAAATCCCCGTGCAAATGAGCAAGACTAGATTACATAAACAGGGAGGGCGATAGGGACATGATAAATGAACAAAATAACTCAACATTCATCTCTTCCCTTTGTTGTGTTTCCATTCCACCTTGGAAAAAAATCCTGTTGTGCCTCGCACATTGCAATCTTGTTCTTATTCTTTTATGGATAAAATTTACTTACAAAATTGGTTATAATTTTAGGTTACAATTTTACTTAATATATTTTTATTGGAGGTGAATTTTAACAAATCTACAATTTGATTACATTTTTATTTTATATACTCCATACTTGCAAAATTTCTAGAAAATTAAAAATTAATAGTTATGTCATTAATAAATTGTTTAAATTAGCAACAAAATTGATTGTAGCTTATTGGAGGTAAATTTTGACAAATCCACCATTGGATTACATTTTCTTCTAATATCCTCCATGCTTGCCAAATTTCTAGAAAATTAAAGATCAATAGTTATGTTATCAATAAATTGTTTAAATTGCAAGTATTTGTAGTTTAATATTATGCATAAAATACAATTTTATAGATCATAAAGTAAATAATATTTGATTAACACAATATTTAACATGTGTATTAAAAGCATAAAAAACATGTAATCTAACAGTTAAATTTTTGAGATATATAGTAATATTGACGATATTAAGTAAGGTTATAATCTTAATTTACAATCAATTTTGTAACTAAACTTTTTCTTATTTTTATGGAAGATTGTGCCAAAATCCGAAGGAACATACAATTTCCACTATACAACCACCCAATCCTATTCACTTATGAACCTACACAACCAACTGGCAACAAACGAGTCTCACACCTTAAAAGGAACAAATTTTATCTCCAAACTATTCAAACTTTATATATATATATATATATTTTTTTTTTTCCAGTTATAAATTTTAAAAATCTAATCATTAAATTTTATGTTCCTTATATTCTTAATATGTATATCAAATTTCATTCAAATTGAATGTTATTTACTATTTAATAAATAAACTTATTTTTTATACATAATTTTAAATCACAAAAACTTAAAATTTTAACATTTGTTTCATGACATAGAAATTGATCTTTGATTTTCTTAAAATTTTACAATCATGAACAATATAATAAGAACATGCAATTCAATAGTTATATTTTTAAAATTCATACTCAAAATAAGAATATATAAGAAGTTTGAAAAGTTTCTCTCTAAACTAATTTAAAAAGAAACTTTGTTCTCTTAGAAGATGCACTCACCCGCATGAGTCATTTATAGAAGTTAGAAGAAAACATCCAACCCATCCAAGGTATAAGTTCAAACAATAACACTAAGGGTACGTTCGAAATCTGCTTATTTTGCCGAAAGTACTATAAAGAAAGACAAAAGTTAGCTCAACTAGTATAATAAAACCCATGAATAATAGCAAAAAATATCATGAAACTCATAAATAGTAACAAAAAAAAAAATGAATAGTAAAATAAATTAACAAAAATAATATTTGCCAAATAAACACTCCCCTTCCTTCCCCCGCCCCGTTCTGATTCCTCAACATTTGGTCCCACACAAGTAGTAACTTATTTTCCAGTTTCCAAAGGGTAAGATTTCATACTTTTTTTTTTTTTTTTTTTTTTTGAGAATCGGTAAGATTTTATACTAGTTATTACTGTTATTTTTTGATGAGTTGTTCTCCACAGCACTTCCGGCCATGTCTACTGTCAGTCTTCCAACCAAAGCATGTTTGAACATTCATGACAACCGGCCACATAATCGCATCACAAACTGACCATAAACTTCCATACTGTTCAATCGAGACACCACTAGATTTCTCTTGCTCATACATGATACAAACAATTCAGTCATTAAGGAAATCATGCTCACAACCAAAAATTAATAAGAGCATGAATTATAACAAACGTTCTTCGAAAGTTACAACCCAATACACAGGCACAAAGTGATATCACATACTATAAAGTTCATCAAAATATCACTGCTACATAAAATGCCATTACAAAATTGCCAAAACAATATGAAGCAAAACTCATACAATTCCCAACTAAGTCCATTAACATGCCAAATCCAACATTTTGCAAATCAATGTGCGGACACGCATGTGAAGAGCTCTAGCAAATACAAAAAGTGCAAGCACAATCACAACCTACAAAATCCAGTGCTAGCTTAGAGTCCACCACAAGCAAAAGCCTCTACTTCTCTAAGCCAACTTCCCTTTCAACGGACCTTTTGGAATTTTACTCAGAACCTTGGCATCAAACACTAGATACTGCTTTTTAATCTCAACCATTGCCTTCTCGGCAAATGGGTCAACCTTGTCCTCAAACTTCTCATACAGAACAGGCACAGTGTGCAGCAAAACAAAAGCTGATTTCAAATCAATATGATCAGAATTAAGCACATCATATGAAACTGACTATAAATACATATGAACAAACACAAGTTTTATTGTCCTTACATATATAGAACAAGGTCAAGAAATTACACCAAGTGCCCACAGTGGAAAGAACCCACAAGCCAGCAATAACCTGACATCCAAAAATTGATCTTATTAGAAATCAGATAACTAAATAAACTACCCATAGAATTGCTAGTCAGGATAATGTTAAAGATCCTGAAACTAGCAAATGTAGTAAGCTCCACATGCATCCAATGAGTCTTGGGACCAAGGATTAGTTGTTGCTTTTGTATGCAACTTTTGATAATATAGTGTAAATTTAACAGTAAAGATCAAAATCTCAAAAATAGCAAATCTTAAAGCCTTTATGACACAATAAAAGTATTTAATAGTTAGACCAACAAGAGTGCTAAGTTAAGAGGAAATGATACATACAATGTGCAGCTGTTACCAAAGAGACATGGAAGTAAAATAATACATACAATGAGAAATTTCTTCAAATCTCTTCCTGATGCAATATTCCGCAAGACAGCAAAACCCTGATTAATTTCAATTCTCAGTGCAGAAGCAACTTGCAAGAATGGCTCCTCAGGAAGATGAACTTCTGGGATCCGGGGAGGAGTCCTATAAATAGAGATCTTAAGCAATGAGTTAAATGAAACCACAGATACAATGCATGGCCTCATGACCTAAGAACCAATGTAGTCAAAGGACATAAAAAGCATGGCATAATCACCTAAGGACCAATGTAGGCACCTCTAGTGAGGCTATGTGAGTAACCAAGCACCTTAAACAATCTGTAAGGCACCCAACAGCCTCAATGAAATTAGCGAAGAGAAGTTCTATACTTTAATTCAAGTGAGTGGATGTCTCTTTCTCTTACTTTCTTCTCTCTATCTCACACACTTACATTTCTTTCCGCATCAATTTAGAAATAGATTTTTTTCCCCATTAATTTCAGTAATATAATCTCTTAGCTTTAATAATTGTTCTATTTTTGTTAAACAAAAATGTTTTTAAGTTTATTTAGTAGACTTTTTTTAAAAAAATTCTCATTTAATGCATATGATTTGAGGTACATTTAGAGTTCATAGCCTAACTTAGAGTCTGGTGAGTACTTTTTAGTGCCTCACTCATCACGCCTCAGGCCATACAAGGATTTGATATCTTAGGGTGCGTTTGTTTTGGCTTCAAACCACTTCTGGAAATGCTTTTCCGTAAAAATGGGTGTTTGGTTGTTACTGAAAATTCGGTCAAACTGAAAATGTTTTCAGTGTTGACTGTAAAATAAGGGCAATGGGGCGTAAAATATTTTCTGTTGTTATTTTCACTTCAAACCATTTCCGGAGATGCGCAAAGAGAGAAAGAGAGAGAAAGAAGGACTCACAAACGCACAAACAAAGAGAGAGAGAGAGAGAGAGAGAGAGAGAGAGAGAGAGATCATGCCGTCGAACCCACGAACGCGCCGGTCAGATTGCCATTCTCGTCCCCTCCACGCAACGGTGAGTGCTCTGTTCATCCCACTCCGGCAAAAGAAGACCCATCCCACTCCGCTGACCCATTCTTGATCGTCATCGACCCAGTGAACGACCCACCCCTGGGCCAATCGGACCGCCATGAGCAACCCACCCCTGAGCCAACCCAGTGAACGACCCACTTCGCCGACCCATTCCTCATCGTCACATAGCACCGTTTGTTTTGATCTCTCTCTCACTTAAGTCCCTCTCTCATGATTGATCTTGGGATTTTGATTTTTTTGTTTTGATTTTTGTTTCTTTGATTGTTTATATATCTTGATTCTCCGTAATAATATTTGTTTGGATCCTAAGAAAATGTGAAAAACATGATAAAAATGGGTTTTTTAGAGCATTTTCAGGGACACAACCAAACACTAGAAAATATTTTCCAAAACATTTTTTGGAATGCAACCAAACACTTGAAAATACTTTCCTTTCCCGAAAATATTTTCACCAGAAAATATTTTACACACAGAAAATATTTTACATTCTACCAAACTTTGACTACATTGGTATGGCTGAATCTTGTATAGATTATTATAACACTAAGGGCTAATAATGTAAAATCCCAAAAAGCTTACTTGTTGATAAAGGTATGAGCATTGGACCACAGGAACAAGATTGCAAGAGCAAGTATCAAAACATGACATACAAGAGTAAGCAGGTGGTATTCGACCAATTCAAAAATAACCCAGATGGCCGTAGCTCCACCGAGTACACCCGCTGAAATCTTCTTGTTCCTCCATAACAACACATCAGCAGCTGCACCACCAACACCATTTAAATCAACAACAACAACAATAGCAAAGTCTTTTTTCTTTTTTTTGGGGGTCAGCTATATATTCTCAACACATAGATTAGAGAAGAGTCCGCGTCAACCACATATATTATTTTCCTCCATTCTATTCTATCAGAACTCCTAGTCTCTGTTTCAGAAATTCGAATTCGATAGTTATCTTTTTATTAAATAATAATTGAATTATAACATTTATTTAACATTAACCGAAGTCCAAAACCATACTTGAGGAATCCAAATTTGAACATTTTTATTATCAGCAACCAAACAGAGCACGAAAGCCACAATGTGCCATTGCCGATTCTCGCCTCAACTCAATATTAATCACAGATCGCTAAAAATCACTAAACGTACCGTTTTGCCTTCATTTCAAAAGCACTTTCCAGAAAATGAAACAAACACACGTCACATGACATGACATCCACATTGAGCTTGAAATACACACACATTTAATGCCTAATGAATCAGATTACAGATCTCATACTGAGAGAGAGAGAGAGAGAGAGTACATACGCTTTCCGCCACCGAAAACCTTGTGAACCGGTTTCTCTCTGCCGAAAAGCCGGTAAATCTGAGCCTTTACAGATTCCGGTTTCTCGGAATCGGAATCGTAATCTGAAGACGAAGATGAATCATGCGCGTGGATCTTCTCGCTTATCTTCTCCATCACTGCCGAAACACCACCGCTCTCAGAATTCTCCGCCATTTCACCCAAAGAATAAATAAACAATAAAAAAGAAAATTGAATTTCAAAAAAAAATAATAGGGTTGGAGAATGAATCTCACTCTCAGTAGAATTTATATATAGACATAGTCCCAACCTAAGGTTTGGGATCCCCAGCCTGGTGGTTCGGGAAATTTGACGGCGTTAAAACGGGGTTCATGTTCGAGAAAAGAAGACGTTAGATTTGACGGCGTATTTTTGTGTGTACTGTAGGCGCGGGTGGGCTGTATCTGAGTCTGACTCTGATGGATGGACGGTGGGGATTTGGGAAAGTCACCGGCCTGGTGAAAAGGTGGGACCACGTGGCTGATGGTTGAAGTGGAAGGACGGCTGTGGGTGGTACTTTGTTCTCTGGTCGGGGTAGTGGGTTCCACGTAGACTGACTTACTTGCCTATGCTTGCGAAATCGCATCTATGATCTGTTTTTTTTTTTTTTTTGTTTGGAGAGATTTGAAAAAACACAATTGATTTTTGATATACGTAAATGTAAGATTGAATTTCAAAATTTTTATTTAATAATAAAAAATTTTATTTATTTAACCAATGAACCCACAAGATCCATTTTATATATAATATATTATCATCTACAAAAGGAAAAACGAAAAAAAAAAAAAAAAAAAAAAAACTATTATTGGTCAACTTTTGAAATACAGAATTTTTATTACATAATATTTTTCACAACTTTTACCATAGCTTAACTATGTGACAAGTTGTGAACTCATTTTTTTTTTCCTACCATTTATAACTCTTCACATGGGTGAATTGTGGCACTAAACTTGTTGATTAACATATTCAGGTGGGTTTCAGCTAACTCAACTGGTAAAATCTCTAATGGTTGAATAAGAGATCTGGTAAAGTTTCTGATGGTTCAATCCCTGTCTACACCAAAAACTGATTGATGTCTTGGTCTGATGATAAAGAGTATCATCAGGAGCAGACGTCATAGGTTAAAAACTCTCTAAAATATATATATATATATATATATATATTCAAGGTAATTATTAAATACTCTCAAAGTATCATAAATGTATACTTCCCCCTCTCACATAATTGTAGGTCTACTAATTAAATTCATGGTGGGACCCACAATTCATGTAAAATGAGTGAGTAAGCATTAATTGTACTCTTGGAGTATTCAATATTTTTCCACATATTCAAAATCATACATGATAACGATCAAGGAATCAGTTAGTTGAACAGCTTGGATAGTGATGATGTTGAGGGCCTGAAAGATAAGAAACAAGAGATCAGAGGAGACCGAGGTTGGTCGATCACAAACCCTTCGATGGTAAAGTTAGTCTTTTTCTTCTGAAATAAAGAATTCTTCACTTAAAGAGAGATAGTGTCTGGAAAAATACTTCGCCCTTTTTTGGTTGAAGATTCGTGCCCTTTTATAGGTTTAGGAAATGGTTATCCGTTGGATAACCTCCCCCATTTTCACGGAGTCCGGAGTGTATAACATGATAACTGCTATAGCAGTTATCTTTTCACATCAAAACCGCTGTTAGGCTCGTCCTAAGCACTGTTGGACGGGAGGTTGTTCATCAGTAGGAGATCTCGTCTAGAGATCTCTATGGACAACGGACGAGCAGCTAGCCTTTGTATCCCTTGTGGACTAAGGACGAGTGTTCACTCTTACCCTTTCTATGGACGACCTCTATGGACGAATAAGGAGTTGGTTATTTTTTGACACCATCAGTTGCCCCCTTGTCCATGGGTCGTCTCTAGGATAATTTTAGGCAATTTTCAAAATGTGCACTTAATGCTAGCAAGCGTCTAGTTATTTTTTTGAGGAGTATGCCACGTGTCGTATTTTGGTTGGCTGCGTCGTTTCATATACCTACGTTTACAGCCTATAAATAGTAGAATTCCTCCAGTACCCTTCACATTTCTGAGATTTCCTTCCTTGAGCACCCTCGTCTTAGCGCCTCGTCTAGAAGTATCCTCTCATCCTTAGTTTCCTCATCTAGATTTTAGGTATTTCTTTAATCCTCGTCCTCAAATTTTAGGTTTTCTTAAAAATGTCTGAGACCATTCTTTCCTTGTCTAGTAATAGTTTGGGCAAAGCCATAGACGAGTATCATGACCCAAGTAGTTTTAGTGGCTCTAGTGATAGTAGTAATAGCAACACTAGTAGTGGAGGAAACACCACAGACGAGTATGTGTCTGGTGTCCCTGAGGTTCCTTTAGAGGTTCTCCAAGGACTTAAGATGAGGACCGAGTCTGGATCCCAGGTTGGTACAAGTGCTCCTTCGTCTGTAGTTTAGGACAAGAGGTAGTGTACAGTTGTGCTATAGGAATAGAATCCAAGATGGATGATAGAAGATTAGATTTACTTAAGAAGTGGTACCAAATCCAAGGATGTCAATACCGTACCGAAGGTCGTACCGGTTTGGCCACCGGTACGATATATTTCGGATATCGGTCAATACCGGTGTATCGTTTCGGGTTTACCGCTATTTTTTATATTTATAAATAAATATAAATATATATATATGTATGTATGTATGTATGTGTCTGTGTATATATATATTATAATAAATATAAAAGTTTACCATAAAACATTTCCTCAATTCAGAACTAATTATTCATGGTTTTAGACTTTAGTATCAATTAAAAGGGAAAAAAAATAAAAAAATAAAATAAAAAGCTTAAAAGTTACCATTGCATACTAAGAAAACAAATAATACTAATAAGTTAATGCAAATAAGTTACCATTCTGTCCTAACAAAAATTCAAAAATTACAAAACTTAAAAAAAAAATAATAATAAAAAAAAACTTTTTTCTGTATCGGCCAGTACGCCCGGTACCGGCCAGTATTTTTTCGGGTACGAAACAGGGGGGGCCGAGTGTACCGGATTGCTGGCCGGTACGGTATATTTCGGCCGTACCGGCCGATACGGTACGAAATCGATAACCTTGACCAAATCCTAGACGACCTTAAACCTAGGTTAGCAGTTCGTGGGGAGTGGTGCTGTCAGCCACATTTTGGGATAGGTATTTACGAAGCTTATCTTTTAGGTGGACTTAGGTTACCTTTGAATGCTTTTCCTAGAGAATTACTTACCAGGTTAGGTATAGGTGTTTGTCAACTTAACTCCAATGCATGGAGGTTAATTGTCTCCATGCAAGTTTTGTGGAGGGAGGTATTTGAGGGGAACCGTCCTCTTACCGTGGACGAGTTCCTTTATTGTTACAAGCCTTCCGAGATTAATCAGTCCCTTGACTTTTATCAATTCACAGCCAGAGGGAAGGATTATAGGTTAATTAAGTCTATAGTTTCCTCGGATAGGAACTGGAGGACGGAGTTCTTCTTCGTCTTAGGTTTCTGGGCTAGACGCCCCCTCGAGGTTTCTCAAGACCCATTTCCTTCCTACACAGGAGAGTTAGGGAACCTTCGTCCTGAAGGTATGCTTATAGTTGTCGCTTAGTTTTGTATTGTATTTACCCTTGTAGATGGCTGTCTATTTTTTTTTTTTTACACAGGTGCTAGATGACCTCACTTAGGCAGGTATTACATTGAACAGATTCAAAAAGTTCGTCTGCATACTGACAGGGCTTTCCATTCTTTGGTTAGTCTTCAACGTCTTGCCACTTGGGGTTTGGGTCCTAACTCGTCTACTAAAGCCCTTGCACACGAGCATACCATCCGCAGACGTAAGCTCTCCTAATTGTTTCCCCTTTCCCTTCTCACATTTTTTTTTTAAAACATTTTTCTTTTCAAGAATAGCTACAATGAAGGAAAACAAAGGCAAAGAAGTTGTGAATGAGGCAGTTGGGTAGGAGGCACCGCCTCAATCTCATCCGTCAGTAGGTGATAAAAGAAAGAATTTATCCCTAGGGGTTGACTTGGGGAACCTTCCAAGCAGGCGCAAGGAGAAAAAGGTTAAACACAAGTCGTCTAAGCCTAAGGACGTTCAATCCACACCTATTCCTGTTCATGAGCCTGAAGACGTCCAGATCCTTGATTCAGAACCCAAGGACTCTCCTATGCAAGCCCCGTCCACAGTTAAGGGGCCTTCCCCGTCTCAGCCTTCTCACCAAGTACCTCAACACCTTATTGGGAACGAGGATCTAGCTTGGGAAAGATTTGGGATGGCTGTGACTGATGCGGACGTGACTGCCTGCTATGACATGTCTTTGAAGGACTTTGAGCATTCTGGGGTTCATGACCTTTTTAAAGTATATATACTTTCCCTTTCTTTTTTTTTTTTTTGTCTCGTCCTTTTTGACAAGATTCCTAACAAAAACCTTGATTCAGGCTATGTCCAAGTTCATTGCAACGTTCAGGCAAGCAACTGATCTGGACAAGACGAGGGTCTTGTTGGAGAGGAGAATCAAGGAAGTGAAGGACGAGAGCAAACGGTGGGCTAAGGCAACTACTAAGGCCAATGAAGGGGCAAAGGAGCTGCAAAATCAAATTGAAGAGCTGAAGACTAACGTCGTGGAGAAGGACACTTGTCTTGACCATTTACAAAAGAAGAATGGCGAGCTGAGTGATCTTCTCAAGAAGGCCAAGGAAGACGCAGTTGCAGAGTTTAAGGTGTCCAAGCAGTTTACGGACCTACTAGATACCAACTATGCAGCTGGGTTTGAGGACTTCAGGCTAGACGCTGTGGAGAATTTCCCCAATATTGACTTAAGTTCTATCAAACTTAATCTTAGTGGTACTCCTACCAGTTCCCTCCTCCAGACGAGCTCAGAAGATGTTAACATAGAGGATGATGCTACAACCCAGCCACCCAGGACGACCAGAACACAGACGCCCCTCCAGCCTGAAGACGATCTTCTAATATTTTAATTATGCTTTTTTACTTTTTTATTTGTTTTTTAATCTTGAGACTTGTTATTGTAATTTTATATTAATCTCGTCCATAGCTTTCAGACAAGTTATCAACAAGTTTTACTTTTCAAGGGTGTTTGGACGTTGGTCATCCATCCTTAAAACAATTGCTTTACTTGTTTTTCTGTTATAATATGGACGAAAGTTATTTGTGGTTTCGTTTTAAATTTCTACTCGTCCATGAAAGTAATACCTTAGAAAGGTACTTGAACTTTTAAGATATAACTCGTCTTGGTGAAATACTCGTCTTGGTGAAATACTAATTACCAGCATCACTTGTCTTGAGACTTCGCTGTTTTTTCATTTCTAATGCAAATAAGACAACTTTGCATTCATCCATAAACTGGATTGCTTTAGAATGCTTTAGTCAATAAGTCAAAACATCATGCCTTTGCATTTATCCATCCATGTGTGGACGTGTACTATGTTTCATCCCGTCTGTTTCAGGGACGAATGTTTTATGGACGTGCCATTATCCGTCCATGTGTGGACGTATACTATGTTTCATCCCGTCCGTTTCAGGGACGAACATTTTGTGGACGCCATTTCTTGGGGAAAGTTTTCTCGTCTATACTTGGACGTTCATACATTTCCCTAGTTTATTGAAGTTACATCTCCGCGTCTGGAGAATTTCCTCGTCTTGGGCTTTTCGGTCTTGTTGTAGGTTAGTTCGAACGAAAATAGCATGGAGATTAGAAATTTACACAACATTTTGTACATAACATAAATATTGTTTACAGATAAGGCATATACATATTAATGTCTTTCTTTTTATTTAATAAGTACAAACTCCATAACTTCGTCCATAATCACAACACAACGTAAATAGTAAAGTAGTAGTATCAAACACAAACAGCATTAAACATAAGTAGAACATAAGTAAACAGACAAGGTCCAAGCTCATCCATAGTAATACTTCATCCAGGCTCACTTTTACTGATAGTACCTCCTCAAGTGCTCCACATTCCAAGGGTGTTCCAATTTCCTCCCGTCCAGGGACTCCAAGTAGTAGGATCCTTGCCTTTTACAGTTGATAACTTTATAGGGTCCTTCCCAATTTGGGCCCAATTTCCCATGAGCTGGGTTTTTGGTTGCCAAAGAGATCTTTCTCAAGACAAGATCTCCTATGTTGAAATGCCTTGACTTTACCATTGCATCATATTGTCTAGCCATAAGGTTCTTGTACTTTGCTGTCCTGTGCTCTGCATCTGCCCTGACCTCGTCTATTTGATCGAGGTTCAAACGGAGTTGCTCCTCATTGTCCTTATCTTGATACATCATCACCTTGTGATTGGCCATATGTACTTCTGCAGGTATGACTGCTTCGCTTCTATAAGCTAGCTTGAAAGGAGTTTCCCCCGTAGGGGTTCTCACTGTCGTCCTGTACGCCCATAGAACACTAGGCAACTTATCTGGCCCCTTTGCCCCCTTAGGCCGAGTCTTGATGATTTTCAACAAGGATCGGTTTGCTAATTTAGCTTGGCCATTTGCTTGGGGATGAGCTGGTGAAGAATAATGATTCTGTATTCCAAAATGTGCGCAGAAGTCCCTGAAGAGTGCATTGTCAAACTGTCATCCGTTATCAGACACCAATACCTTGGGCATTCCAAATCTACACACAATGTTCTTCCACACGAAATTTTTAACATTCTGTTGTGTGATACTTGCTAACGGTTCAGCTTCCACCCATTTGGTGAAGTAATCGATGCCCACAACTAGAAATTTCATCTGCCTTGTGCCCAGCGGGAAAGAACCCAAAATGTCTAGTCCCCATTGCGCAAAGGTCCACGGTGCCATCATCGGGGTGAGGTACTCTGATGGTTGTCTGGGGACATTGCTAAACCGTTGGCATTGGTCATAGACTTTGACGTATGCCTTAGCATCAGCTTGCATGTTTGGCCAATAATACCCCGCACGGATGACCTTGTGGACAAGCGACCTAGATCCTAAGTGATTGCCGCAGGCACCTTTATGAACTTCTCTTAACACGTAGTTTGCCTCATCTGGGGCTAAGCATCTAAGATAAGGTTGAGAAAAACCTCTTTTGTATAGCACCTCGTTTATTAGAACGTACCTAGCCGATCTTACCCTCAACTTCCTGGCTTCGTCCTTTTCTTCTAGGAGTCGTCCGTCTTTCAAGTATGATACAATCGGTGTCATCCAATTTTCTCTGTTCTCCACCTGTTGTACTTCTGGGATATCTATACTTGGCATATACTGAATTTCATCAAATTCATCCATAGTTTCATTTGATGAGGCTTCCTTTGCTATGGTATCAGCTTCCACGTTCTCCTTCCTAGGGATTTGAACAAAGTCAGCTTTTTCAAATCTTTTTATAAGGCGCATCATCCTATTAAGGTATTTCCTCATCCGTTCTTCCTTAGCTTCATATATCCCATTCACTTGTCCCATGATCAACTGAGAATCACCCAGGACAAGTATAGATTTGGCGTCCACAGACTTAGCCAATTCTAGCCCTTTGAGAAGGGTTTCATACTCGACTTCATTGTTTGT
The DNA here is from genome assembly GCF_001633185.2 of Quercus lobata. Taxonomy (NCBI): domain Eukaryota; kingdom Viridiplantae; phylum Streptophyta; class Magnoliopsida; order Fagales; family Fagaceae; genus Quercus; species Quercus lobata. The sequence goes on along the minus strand of NC_044907.1, from coordinate 55,876,464 downwards.
TGCTTGGTACTGCAAACGAACCTTATGTTTCATCTTGTCTTCTTTTGGGGATTGTAGGACCACACCAATTCCACCTGCATGCTGTGTAGACGAACCATCCACATGGACGATCCATCTTTTACTGTCTTCGGTCTCATTATGATTTGGGGTAAATTTGGCAATGAAATCTGCTAGAGCTTGAGCTTTTATGGCATGCCTTGGCAGATATCTAATGTCAAACTCACTGAGCTCTACAGCCCACTAGATCAATCGTCCTGCAGCTTCTAGTATATTCATTACCTTCTTGAGCGGGTGATCTGTCATGACGTTAATGACATGTGCTTGGAAATAATGCCTCAGCTTCCTGGAAGCAGTTATCAATGCGAAGGCTAATTTCTCCATTTGTGGATATCGTCCTTCTGCTCCCTTCAATGCCTTACTTTTATAATACACAGGCCTTTGCACTTTGTCTTCTTCTCTTATCAATGCTAAACTCACGGCATGCTGAGTTACTGCTAAGTACAAATACAACTCCTCTCCCACCACGGACGGACTCAACAAGGGAGCCGTGGAAAGGTAGGCCTTTAGATCTTCGAAAGCTTTCTGACACTCGTTAGTCCATTCAAATGCTCTTTTAAGAATCTTAAAAAATGGCAAACATTTGTCAGTGGCTTTAGAGACAAACTTGTTAAGTGCAGCCATTCGTCCAGTGAGGGATTGGATTTCTTTGGTATTTTGCGGAGGCTTCATATCCAATATTCCTTGAATTTTATCAGGATTCGCTTCAATTCCCCTATGGGAGACCATAAATCCAAGAAACTTCCCTGATGATACTCCGAAAGCACATTTGCTAGGATTCAGCTTCATGTGGTACTGTCTGAGTGTGTCAAATGTCTCCTGGAGGTCGTCTAGATGCCTTCCTTCGTCTTGACTTTTCACCAACATGTCATCTACATAGACTTCCACATTCCGCCCGATTTGCGGATGAAACATGTGGTTGATTAATCTCTAATATGTCGCCCCTGCATTCTCTAAGCCAAAATGCATCACCTTATAACAGAATAATCCTTGACTGGTGACAAAGGATGTTTTCTCTTGGTCTGCCTCGTCCATCCTTATCTGATTATATCTAGAAAAAGCATCCATGAAGCTAAGTAATTTGTGGCCTGCAGTGGAATCTACCAACTGGTCAATGCGTGGCAGCGGGTAACTATCCTTGGGGCAAGTCTTGTTTAAGTCGGTGAAATCTACGCACATTCTCCACTTGCCGTTTGCTTTCTTGACTATTACTACATTGGTCAACCAATCCGGATAGTACACTTCCCGAATAAACTTCGCCACCATCAACTTTTGAACCTCGTCTTTGATAGCATCATCTCTCTTAGGGGCAAACACCCTCTTCTTTTGCTGCACTGGCTTGGAAGAAGGACATACATTCAGATGGTGGGTAATGACACTACGGTTTATACCTGACATGTCCTCATGACTCCATGCAAACACATCAATATTTTTCTTCAAAAACTGGACAAGGTCTTTCTTAATCCTCTTTTCTAGACCTGCTTCGACCCTATTACACCTCTTAGGGTTATTTTCATCCAAGGAAATATCTTCTAATGCTTCGGTAGGCTTTGCTACAACTCTCTTTTCTTCAATATTCATGGCTTGAGCTTGTTCGTCCATGGCCAACATGGCTAGGTAACACTCTCTTGTTGCTAGTTGGTCTCCTTGCACTTGTCCCACTCCGTGTTCTGTTGGAAACTTGACTGATAGGTGGTAGGTGGATGTAACAGCCTTCCAACTATTTAAAGTTGGCCTTCCAATTATGGCATTGTAGGAGGATGAACAATCTACCACAAGAAAGTTCACGTCCTTGGTGATTTGTTGCAGGTATGCCCCCACTACCACTGATAATAAAATAGTACCCACAGGTTGTACTCTCATTCCATCAAAACCTACTAGGGGGGAGTTCACTGCTCGGAGCTGGTCTCGTCCTAACCTCATCTGTTGAAAAGCTGGGTAATATAAAATGTCCGTCGAGCTTCCGTTGTCCACTAGCACTCTTCTGGTTGTGTAATCGGCAATGAGCAAGGAGATGACAATAACATCATCGGGAGGGTGATGAATTCTCTTAGCATCTTCATCCGTAAAGGTCATTGCTTGTTCGTCCGTGGACCTCGCCCTTGGTGATCGTCTAGAAAGTTGGACGCTCTGCACCACCTTTAAGTATGCTTTCTTGGACTTGGACGACTGGCCTGTCGAATTTTCCCCTATAATGACTCTTATTTCTCCGAGCGGTGGTCGCGATGATTCTTCCATCTTTCCTTTCAATTTCTCGTCCTTGTGGTCTCGTCCAAGGAAATTCCTCAACTTCCCTTGCCTTATGAGATTTTCAATTTGCTGCTTTAAATCAAAACACTCGTCTGTATCATGACCCTGATCCCTATGGAAGCGACAATACTTGTTTCTATTGCACTTATTGGGATCTCCTTTCATTTTCTCCAGCCACTTCAAGGAAGGATCATCCTTGATTTGCATAAGGACCTAGTCAAGTGGCACGTTCAGTGGGGTATATTGCTGGTTCCGCACTAAAGAGCCTGGCTTCTTATTATCTCGGTCTTCCTTTCTTCCGTCTGTCCTTTCTTTGGACGAGAACCTTGCTCCGGATGACGACTGGGGCTTGCCTTTACTCTCTTAGATCTCTTCCTCTTCTTAGCAATGATCGCGTCTTCTGCATTTATAAAATTTTGAGCCGAATGGATGAGCTCGGCCATAGACTGAGGTTCTTTTTCATAGAGTTTATGTATAAACAAATCCGAATTCACCCCATTATAGAAAGCCGCCAATAGGAGCTTATCATCTACCTCATCCACACTCAGGGCTTCTCTGTTGAAACAGGTGATGAACGACCGTAGGCTCTCGTTCTCTCCCTGCTCTATGGTCAACAAGTTGGTCTAGGAACGCTTGTGTCTTTGTCCTCCAATGAAATTATTAACAAACAACTTGCTCAACTCTTTAAAAGAACTTACCGAATTCGAGGGTATTTTGCTTAACCAAACTCGTGTCGGGCCCTTGAGGGTAGTAGGGAAGGCTCTACACATTATTTCGTCGGGAACCCCTTCAAGATGCATGGTGGTCTTAAAGGTGGCAATGTGATCAAATGGGTCGCGTGTTCCATCATATGAATCCAGAGAAGGCAAGTTGAACTTTAGTGGTAGAGGGTGACCGTTGATGGAAGCTGTAAAGGGGGAATCGGTTTTGTGGACTAAATCTTCTATCGGATTCGCCCTTTTCATAATCTCTTTCATTTCCTTCATGACTCTCTTCATTTGTTCCATCTCTTCTTTCAAATGTGGTACCGTTCGTGAAGTGGTGCCTTTTAACTGACTTCTAATCTCAGTATTCTCTCTATCATCATGACTCTGTGTTTGTCCTCCTCCTTCACGTTCTTCATGTGCCTGCCTCCTTAGATTAATTTCCATTCTTAACTCTTGGTTTTGGCGAGTCAACTTCGTCATTGCGGCTGCCATAGATTGCACATGTTGGACAGATGAAGTCTACATTATCGGTGCAGATTGGCGATCGCGAGGAGGGCTGCTTGAAGCATCTCTGCTTCCCTGATGGCCTGGACTAGTAGCCCTTGATTTGGTCCGTACCATCAACCTTTTGTCACGGAGAAGAAAACTGTAAAACAATCTTTTCCCATAAACGGCGCCAACTGATAACGATCAAGGAATCAGTTAGTTGAACAGCACGGATAATGATGATGTTGAGGGCCTGAAAGATAAGAAACAAGAGTTTAGAGGAGACCGGGGTTAGTCGGTCACAAACCCTCCGATGGTAAAGTTAGTCTTTTTCTTCTGAAACAAAGAATTCTTCACTTAAAGAGAGATAGTGTCTGGAAAACTACTTCGCCCTTTTTTGGTCGGAGATTTGCGCCCTTTTATAGGTTTAGGAAACGGTTATCCGTTGGATAACCTCCCCCATTTTCACGGAGTCTGGAGTGCATAACATGATAACTGCTATAGCAGTTATCTTTTCATATCAAAACCGTTGTTAGGCTCGTCCTAAGCACTGTTGGACAGGAGGTTGTTCATCAGTAGGAGATCTCGTCCAGAGATCTCTATGGACGACGGACGAGCAGCTAGCCTTTGTATCCCTTGTGGACTAAGGACGAGTGTTCACTCTTATCCTTTCTATGGACGACCTCTATGAACAAATAAGGAGTTGGTTATTTTTTGACACCATCAATACACATCAAAAAGAAAAATCGAAAAATCAGATTTTAACCTAGATGATGACTTGCATAATTGAGTGTAATTTATCACTTCTCATCTTTAAACTTTAGTCTAATTTTATTTATTTTGTTGATTTTAGACTTGATCTTTGTTATTTAAATTTTATTCCAGATTTGAAGAAAATAAAGATTTATTCAAATAAAAGAAATGTGAAGCATCTAAAGAGAATATTTTTGGCCTTGGAAGTTGGCAAGAAAAAGAGAATGAGGCGCTGAAAAAGAAAGAAGAAAAGGAGGCGCTGAACAAAAAGAAAAGGTGCGCTAAAAACAGAACCAGCAAAAAGAAAAAAAGGCTGAAACAGTGGTGTGGGCTGAACTGAAAAAGGTTTTGGGCTGAAGCAAAAACGTTCTAAGTTGAAAAAAATGTTTTTGGGCTAAAGAGAGAATTGCTTTAGGCTGAAAAAAAGGGCACACGTGAACTGAAAAGAAAAGAAAGGCAGGAAGAAAAGAAACAAAAGGGGGGCGCTTAAAACAGAAGGAGAAAAAAAAAAAAAAGACGTTGAAACAAGAAGAAAAGAAGGAGAAAAGAAGAAGGGGTGCTGAACTGAACAGAGGCTGAACGAGATCTATTGAGCATTCTTTTTCTTTCGAATCTTCTCAGAAAAATGATGGTGAATTCGTTTATGTTGAATTTGATTTTTAGCATGAACTAAATTTTCTTTATTCTAGGAAAACGATGTAATCTAGTTCCGAACTATGCTTGCTTTTCTATGTTAATTTGAACAATTTCTCTTTATGTTTGTCTGATTTATTCTAAGCTTTTTGCTTCTAATTAACTGGCCATTAATTAGATGATTTTAATCTAGTGATTTGTTGTCGAAAGAGGGAATTAAAGGATAGATCTTGAATATTTCAGCATAGGTAAATATAGAGATTGAAAGACTTGTATGAACCTATGTAGTATTAAAATCGTTGGTCTTAATGCTTTCTTGTTTTATTAAATTGCATACTCTTGTGTAAAATGATGAACAAAAATGTTTCCAATTGACTGTCGAAA